>NC_133329.1:406401544-406514471 GCF_042186555.1 Aquarana catesbeiana
TCACATGGGCTGCTATGGTGGCAATTATTCACCTTGAACAGTCCTTTAAAATAAGCCAATTTCTGAACTTATTGAAAATATCTGTTGAATTCCTTTATAAAAGTCAAGGTAAGTTTATAACACTGAATCCTTGGAACCCGCATTGAATTTGCCTTGTAAAGTTTCAGAAGAGAAAAGCTCATTCCTTTAATTTGTTCCAATATTCCATTACGCAAGGTGCAATGATTGCCAAAAAAAGTCTGAATTTTAAGTGCAGACAGATTTTATTTGCTGTAACTAGTCCTGAACGAATGTGCTAGTTTAGCAGTTTTCCTTATCTCCCGGCCCCAATAACAATATTAAACTCTTTTATAGTCTATTGTCTGACCTAATATACCTGAGAGCTCAGTGAGATCCATCTTCAGCTGCTGAAGAAGCCAGAAATAAAGTGGAAAGTAATGACGAAGAAAACTTACATTAAACACATTGTTCCTTCCCGTCGCTGAGACATTAGAGGCGCCATTTACATATAAAGCGGAAATCAGAAGGTGTTAAGAGCGCTTCAGAAAAACTCAAAAATGGAGATAAATTTAAAGCTGAGATGAGCGCATTCACTTAATCCCCCTTTTGGAGTGAAATAGCCCGTTTACTATGCCTACTAAAAATCATGGTACCCAATCTTGTCTGATCTATTAAATTATTCTAGACTAATATAATGACATTGCAGAGCAATAACCTAGCCAGTTCTGGGCCTGGTGCTTCCACAGCCTGTCATACTCTGGGATTACTTTAGCGTACATTAAAAAGGGTGCTTACAAAGTTTGACCCCCATGCTCCCATTGTAGTACGGCCACAGAAGTTCTGTTGGTGGTTGCTCAGAGGTTCTCAAAGGCCTTTCCGCAGGGGAATTTGTTGGTGTAGACAACCAGATCCACCATGAGACTCCCCATCCTTATCCTGAAGGGAACTTAGGGTGGGAACCATGTTCCGCCATGGATTCTCAGTATCTTGGGATGCATGAATTAAAGTTTTGTGGAGGACTCCTAGATAGTACTGGATGCATCAACCAAAATTTAAACAATGCTATTGTTTAATGCCAATACTGTGTTCTGTAATTTAGAAAAACTCAAAGGTTACACAATATGAAGTGTGTGTGTGTCTCCTAACACTCCCCAATCAGCAGGGAACATGAGCCACAGAAACGTTGCTGTATGTTTATCAAGTGACCATGGAATAAAGCTTTGGACCCTTTCCAGGAATCCTTGGTGTGCTGATGACATTTCTTCTCTTGAATCTCTGTAAAGGGACCATGTCAGCATGTTTAAATTGGTTTGAGCTAAAGCCAGTAGAATGGTTTGTGATAGATATTAGGTGAATCCCTGGGTGAATGATGGTGTTGATCTCTCTTTGGAGATATGGGCTGTTACCTTGCTGGTATGACAGAGCTGTCCCTTCTGCTGATAAGATATTTGATTACGGAGGGACGAGTGTCCAGAATAAGGAAACTTGATGAAGAATATAATTGTTTATTGGAGGTAAAACATGTGCAGATAAAGCCAACGTGTTTTGGCAGAATTGTCACCCCTGCTTCAGGGCTGTTGGTAGGTTCTAACAGAGATGGGTAGGCTCCGCGGTTGTTCTTATGTTTCTTATGAAAGCTGACGGCTGCTTGTGAGACTTCATTTCACAAGCAGCCATCAGCTTTCATAAAAAAACAACCATGGAGCCTACTCATCTCTGTTAGAATGTACCAACAGCCTTGAAGCAGAGGGAAGGCAAGTCCCTCCAAACATGTTGGCTCTATCGGTACATGCTTTACCTCCCAATAAACCATCATATTCTTCATCAAGAGTTTCCTTATTCTGGACACTGGGCACTTCTCTCTCCATAATTAAGCACGTGTAAATGTCATGCAGGATCTGTTGCTGGCCGCTGCCTTATCCTGATCAGCTGTGGGCTAATGAGTCTGGCCATGCTGTTTAGCAACCTGTGCTGCAGCCCTGTCTTTTGGTAAATGTAGGGTAATGAATCCAGCCACGGGCCTCCAGCTCTAGGTGTGGTGTATGTGTAGGCAGGTGGAAGCATGTATGATTTAGCGAGCCAGCAGCTGGCCCAGACTAGGGAAAGGGTTATGTGTTTTTTGCTTAGTTCCTGGGCTTTAGGTCCTAGCCAGCCCACCTTGGCTATAAAAAGGGGGATGGCTGAGGTCCAAAAAGGCACTTTGTGGTAGGTCCAGTGAGTTCCAGCATCACCAGTGAGCGCAGTCGTTGGCGCTACCAAAGAAACCATGATTTTCGGAAGACATCAAAGCCATGGGCAAAGCTGTTATGGACTCTCACCTCAAGGGGGTGTACCTGGGCCACTACATTATTCTAGCCAGGATTGTTGGAAATGTTAAGCTACATCTCTCCAATATAGTTACATTAACCATTACAAGACTGGTCTGAAGTTATTCAAAGGGGTGCATGTTGGTTCTGGGGTATCCCAAAAAAGCCTGAATCTGTAAATGCACTACGGGGTATAAAGGGTTAAAAAAGGGTTAACTCAGCAAGACAAGTATAAGAGGAGTGTAGTTGCTATGGGTAACCAAGTGAGGAAAAAATCTGCAAGCAACCAGTCATTAAAGGGGTTGTAAAGGCAGAAGGTTTTTTTTATCTTAATGCATCTATGCATTAAGATAAAAAGCCTTCTGTGTGCAGCAACCCTCCTCAGCCCCCCCTAATGCTTACCTGAGGTCCCTCTCTGTTCAGCGATGTCCACGAGTGTTTCAGCTATCCGAGATTCTCCTTCCTGATTGGCTGAGACACAGCAGTGGCGCCATTGGCTCCCACTGCTGTCAATCAAAGTCAATTAGGAGAGAGAGGGGATGGGGCCGGGTTGGGGCTCCGTGTCTGAGCTGCGACTCGACTTGGGTGCCCCCATAGCAAGCTGCTTGCTGTGGGGACACTCAACAGGAGGGATGGGTCAGGATCACAGAAGACGGACCCGAGAATAGGAGGAACCGGGCTGCTCTGTGCAAATCCACTGCAACAGGGCAGGTAAGTAGAATGCTGCATACACACGATCGGAATTTCCGACAACAAAACCGCGGACGTACGACAAGCCAAGAAAAAGGAAGTTCAATAGCCAGTGCGGCTCCTACTGCTTGATTCCAAGCATGCGTGAACTTTTGTGCGCGGACTTGTGTACACACGATCGGACTTTCCGACAACAAGTGACTTTGGTGAAAAATTAGAGAACCTGCTCTCAAACATTGCTGTGCGGAAATTCCAACAGCAAATGTTCGATGGAGCATACACACTGTCGGACTTTCCGACAACAAGCTCACAGCGAACATTTCCCGTCGGAAAGTCTGACCGTGTGTATGCGGCATAACTCGTTTTTTATTTTTATAGGAGATAAAAACGAGACTTTACAATCACTTTAAGAGTGGTGCCTGGTAAGGTGACAGGTCCTCCAGTATAGAGGGGGGTCGTTATTAGGTTACCTCCCTAGCGGTTGGTATCTAATAGTAACCAAGTCCGAACCCGCATTACAGAGATCTATGGCCTGTTCACAGGGTACGGGAATGGAGGAGTTAATCGAGAGAACTTTTGAGGTCCGTGCTATGTCCTCGGCGGGACCCAATTCTGTTACTGGGAGTGGGGTAACAGTGGTACGTTGGACTGGTGGAGTGGGCGCAGGCTCAACACGCCCCTCCTAATACAAACATACAAGTTACAGTGTGTAGTGACATAGGACAATCACTTTTCAGAGTAATTCAGTACTTTATTACTGCACACAGTGAAGGCTCGTCTCTAAGTCAGGGAATTGCCTTAATGCTATATTTTTACATGACCGCAGTCCCAGGCATTGAAGAGCATGCTCTATGCGAGAGGTAACCCCATGTGCATGGGCGTAGATGAGACACCCTATTTAAGCATCATCAACTTGTACTTGTGATTGCATTTCCTGGATGATCAAGTGCGTGTCTGTGTTAATGTTTCTGGGCTGACCCTTGGCTACATTTTTTAGTTTACTCTCATGTCTGCTGCCCATCTTGACCCTTGTCTGTGTTTATCAGATTATTCTTCTGTCTGCGGCCCATCCTGACCCTTGTCTATGTTCATCAGATTATTCTTCTGTCTGCAGCCCATCCTGACCCTTGTCTATGTTTATCAGATTATTCTTCTGTCTGCGGCCCATCCTGAGCCTTGTCTATGCTTATCAGATTATTCTTCTGTCTGCGGCCCATCCTGACCCTTGTCTATGTTTATCAGATTATTCTTCTGTCTGCGGCCCATCCTGACCCTTGGTTCTGCTTATCAGATTATTCTTTCAGTGACTTCAGCTTCAGACATTTGCCTCTGCACTATGTTAGACAGTTAATTAACTTACAGTGCATGTACAACATGTGTTCAGGTTACATGGAATCACTCTAGACATCATCTCTGACCATGGCTCCCAGTTCAAATATACATTTTGACGAGCTTTCCGTGCACTTTTAGAGTTCCAGTATCTCTTTCCTCTGCCTACCACCCTCAGTATAATGAACTAAACAGTCCTTAGACCTCTACTTCCTGTGCTTTACTTTAGATAGTCAAGTGAATTGGGTATCCTATTTACCCTTGGGAGAATTCATCCATAATATACATTCACACTCCTCTTTATAGTTTCTCCTCTTTTTTTCTTGTTTAAGGGTAATATCCAAAATAATGTTATTTTTCCGATTTAGTCTTCCACTGTTCCTGCAGCCATCTCCCTTGTGTAAAGCCTCTCCCAAATGTGGAGCTTTGTGCAGAATAACCTCACATGTGCAGCTCATTGATGCCCAGCAACCATCTTCAAGGTGGGTTGGTCTATATTACTGTTTCTGGACTAACCCATGGCTCTTTTTATTGGATTACTCTCTAGTTTGCTTCCTGTCATGATCCTTGGCTATAGTTTTTATGTTGAATCTGTTTTTATTAAGTTTCGAGTATTTTAAACCACATTGAATAACCATAGGAAAGATATAACCTATTTCCATTATATGAACAAGTATACATTAGGATCGGATAATCGGATGATATAATCAAAGAGTGTAGAAATAAACTAAGTAGAGGTAGATCAAGTAACCAGTAGATCACATTAAACAATGGTGTAGAAAACCTAGGCTCGGCTATGTTTTTTTAGATTGCTCTCTTGTCTGCTGCCTGTCCTGATCCTTGGCCACATTTGTTGGATTTTGCTCTAAGCCTCTTGTATACTGCCTGCCCTGATCCTCGGCTACTTTTATTGGATTCCTCTTTTGTCTGCTTCCCATCTTGACCCTTGGCCATATTTATACAATTACTCTCTTGTCTGCTGCCTTCCCGGACCCTTGACAACCGTTACTGGATTAATCTCTTATATACTGCCTGTCCTGACCCTTAACTACTTTTATTGGATTATTTTTTCAGCAACTTCAAATTCAGCCACATATCCCTGCCATACACTACGTTCTTTTGGCATGCCTGTAGCTTTACCCATGATCAGAGTATACAGCCAGTATCTCGCTCATGTCTTCCCTGCTGCCGTCCATATTTTGTTACCACTCGTTATCGACTCTTGGCTTGTTCCTCGACTATGCTTCTGCCTGATCCCAACCTACAACTACTCGTTACTGACCTTTGGCTTGTTTACTGACTGTGTTTCTGTTTGATCCTTACATGCTTATCTGCTACTGGACCCTAGCATGCTCACCTCCTGGTGGGGCAATCCTGAGGACCGCGACCTGATACTAACACACAGCAAAACTCATCTCTACCGTTAGGAGCTCTGGTGAACACTGGTTAGTACTTAGATTCTGCACCTCAGGTAAGTTTGAGTCATCCGTTAAGGTGACTGCCCGTGTACCTATCCTGCTGGTTAGTGGTAGTCCCGCTACTGCTATAGCAAATAGACTTCAAGCCCGACCCCGATGGTGATACTCTGCACTATTCACCAAAAAGAGCCTGTTTTATTTCCTTCTCTTTGCAGCATGAGCCTTAATACCCAGACACTGTCCATGTTACAGTTTTTGTAACATTACATTCATTAAATATTGTATGCACCCCTTTGGTGATGTAAGTGGCTGCGCTGGAGGCCCAATACATCAGGTAAGTCAACCACCACTGGCTTAGAAGTACATGCCCTTAGATTGTAAGCACCTTGAGGGCAGGGACTGATGTGAATGTACAATATGTAAAGTACTGCATAAAATGTTGATATTATGCAGTGCCTTGAAAAAGTATTAATACCCCTTGACATTTTCCACATTTTGTCATGTTACAACCAAAAATGTAAACTTATTTTTTTATTGGGATTTTATGTGATAGACCAACACAAAGTAGCACATAATTGTGAGGTGGAAGGAAAACGATAAATGGTTTTCAATTTTTTTTACAAATAAATATCTGAAAAGTGTGGCGTGCATTTGTATTCAGCCCCCTTTACTCTGATACCTCTAATTAAAATCTAGTAAAACCAATTGCCTTCAGAAGTCACCTAATTAGTAAATAGAGTTCACCTGTGTGTAATTTAATCTCAGTATAATAACAGCTGTTCTGTGAAGCCCTCCGAGGTTTGTTAGAGAACCTTAGTGAACAAACATCATCATGAAGGCCAAGGAACACACCAGACAGGTCAGGAAAAAGTTGTGGAGAAGTATAAAGCAGGGTTAGGTTATAAAAAAAAACAAGCTTTGAACATCTCACGGAGGACTGTTCAACCCATCATCCGAAAATGGAAAGAGTATGGCACAACTGCAAACCTACCAAGACATGGCCGTCCACCTAAACTGACCGGCCGGGTAAGGAGAGCATTTATCAGAGAAGCAGCCAAGAAGTCCATGGTAACTCTGGAGGACCTGCAGAGATCCACAGCTCAGGTGGGAGAATCTGTCCACAGGACAACTATTAGTCGTCTTCTCCACAAATCTGGCCTTTATGGAAGAGTGACAAGAAAAAAGACATTGTAGAAAGAAAGCCATAAGAAGTCCTGTTTGCAGTTTGCGAGAAGCCATGTGGAGGACACAGCAAACATGTGGAAGAAGGTGCTCTGGTCAGATGAGACCAAAATTTTCTTTTTGGCCTAAAAGCAAAACACTATGTGTGGCAGAAAACTAACACTGCACATCACCCTGAACACACCATCCCCACCGTGAAACATGGTGGTGGCAGCATCATGTTGTGAAGATGCTTTTCTTCAGCAGGGACAGGGAAGCTGGTCAGAGTTGATGGGAAGATGGATGGAGCCAAATACAGGACAATCTTAGAAGAAAACCTGTTATGCCACGTACACACGAGCGGAATGTCCGAAAGAAAAAGTCAGACGCAAGCTTTTCATCGTCTATTCCAATCGTGTGTAGGCCTCATCAGACTTTTTTTTTTCGAAAATTCTGACGGACCTAGAAATGGAACATGTTCTAAATATTTTTGACGGAACCCATTCCTATCGGAAATGAATGCTCTGAAGCACGAGACGGAAGCTATTGGCTACTGGCTATTGCACTTCCTTTTTCTAGTCCCGTCGTACGTGTTGTACGTCACCGCGTTCTGAGCGGTCGGACTTTGGTGTGACCATGTGTAGGCAAGACTGCTTGAGTGGAATTCTGTTGGAAATCCGTCGGAGAAACCTTCGGAGTTTATTCCGACGGCAAAACCAGTCGTGTGTACAGGGCATTAGAGTCTGTAAAAGACTTGGGCGGAGGTTCACCCATCAGCAGGGCAACGACTCCAAAGATCCAGCCAGAGCTGCAATGGAATGGTTTAGATCAAAGTATATTCATGAATTAGAATGGCCCAGTCACAGTCCAGACCTAAATCCAATTGAGAATCTGTGGCAAGACTTGAAAATTGATGTTCACAGACGCTCTCCATCCAATCTGACAGAGCTTGAGCTATTTTGCAAATAAGATCGGGCCAAAATGTCCCTCTCTAGATGTGCAAAGCTATTAGAGACATCCCCAAAAAGACTTGCAGCTGTAAGTGCAGTAAAAAGGGGTTCTACAAAGTATTGACTCAGGGGGGCGCTATACAAATGTACCCCACACTTTTCAGATATTTATTTGTAAAAACTGTTTGAAACCATTTCTCATTTTCCTTCCACTTCACAATTATGTGCCACTTTGTGTTGGTCTATCACATAAAATCCCAATAAAATACATTTACGTTTTTGGTTGTAACATGACAAAATGTGGAAAATGTCAAGGGGTATGAATACTTTTTCAAGGCACCGTATATAACTGCAAAAAAATAAACAATGTTCAAACAATACAATTGCACTTTAAATATTATTGGCACTGTGCTGTTCCTCTACAAAGAGAAGTGATTTCCATTGAATGCAAATATAATATAATATGATATAATGTTACTGTATATCCAGTAGTCAGTGGAGCCTAAAAAGCTGATTGTGGTAGCCCACATGGGACCCCGATTAGTGTGCACCTCTGAGATCAAAGAATACATTTTATGATTGGGTGATTGAGGTGAAAATACAGCTGTTACCCAATCTGATTTTTTTTTTTTTCCTGGAACCAAAGTACCTGGGAAAATAATCTTTATTTTAATTAACTGAACCAGCCAGAGAAATCTAGTCTTTACTTGGCAAATCTATTCCGCCTTCCGCTAGGCTGCACCGGAGGGAAGGTTTAAAATGTTTATTTACATTTTATTCCGAGGCTTTTAACCTCAGCCTTATAATTACAGAAGCGCACATCATTTTTATTCCATGCAATCACATTTAATTTAATTCCCAACGAAAAGCCAAAGAGCTGGTGCCACCAACATGCACTTTGTGGAGGAGCAATCTTCTCGAGGGGAGGTACGCAGGAAGGGAGAATGGGGCAATCAGTCTTCCGTCTTCTCACAATGACAGCCATTGTCAATAAAGTAGATCGATGTTATTACGGGGGAGAACAATTCAACAGGCTGACGAGAAGAAAACAAAACAAAATCTTATACAAGCATGTCACAGCTCAAATCTTATGCCCCGTACACACAATCGGACATTGATCAGACATTCCGACAACAAAATCCTAGGATTTTTTCCGACGGATGTTGGCTCAAACTTGTCTTGCATACACACGGTCACACAAAGTTGTCGGAAAATCCGATCGTTCTGAACGCGGTGACGTAAAACACGTACGTCAGGACTATAAACGGGGCAGTAGCCAATAGCTTGCGTGGCAATTTGTCCGTCGGATTTGTGTACACACGATCGGAAATTCCGACAACGGATTTTGTTGTCGGAAAATTTTATATCCTGCTCTCAAACTTTGTGTGTCGGAAAATCCGATGGAAAATGTGTGATGGAGCCCACGGAATTTCCGACAACAAGGTCCTAGCACACATTTTCCGTCGGAAAATGTGTACGGGGCATTACAATGTTGCGAAAGTTACCTTGTTAAATTCAAAGAGGATATTTTAACTAGACACCCCCATCCCAGGAAATATTACAATTTTAAAAATCTTTTTAGATAGTCTTGATTCTGCATTGGGCCATAAAAGGCATTTCCACTTTTGCAGTCACATTTAAGAAAACCCCACTGTATGTTTGTTATATGTTCCTTCCCATTCATACAACATGCCTAAAAAAATTCTCAGGACAAGGTGTCATAGCTGACTGCAAGGTCAATGTTATGCCGCATACACGCGACCGGACTTTACGGCATACTTGGTTGGGCGGACCGGAGTCCGTCGGACAATTCGATAGTGTGTGGGCTCCAGCGGACTTTTTTTCCCCAAAATTTCGACGGACCTAGAAATGAAACATGTTTCAAATCTTTTCGAAGTACTCGAGTCCGGTCGAAAAGTCCGCTCGTCTGTATGCTAGTCCGACGGACAAAAACCGATGCTAGGGCAGCTATTGGCTACTGGATATCAACTTGCTTGTTTTAGTCCGGTCGTACGTCACCACATACGAATCCGTCGGACTTTGGTTGATCGTGTGTAGGCAAGTCCATTCATTCAGAAAGTCCGTTGTAAAGTCAGTTGAAAAGTCCGCAGGACAAAGTCTGCCGTAAAGTCTGCTCGTGTGTACGTGGCATAAGAGTGACGCTGTCCCAAGTCTGTCCACATTAACCCGTTGCTGCTGAGTGTATGCATATATACAGTATCTCGCAAAAGTTAATACACCCCTCACATTACTGAAGTAATGACACTTTGCTACAATGTAAAGTAGTGAGTGTACAGCTTGTATAACAGTGTAAATTTGCTGTCCCCTCAAAATAACTCAACACACAGCCATTAATGTCTAAACCGCTGGCAATAAAAGTGAGTGAAAATGTCCAAATTGGGCCCAATTAGCCATTTTCCATCCCCGGTGTTATGTGACTCATTAGTGTTACAAGGTCTCAGGTGTGAATGGGGAGCGGGTGTGTTAAATTTGGTGTTATCGCTCTAACTCTCTCATACTGGTCACTGGAAGTTCAACATGGGACCTCATGGCAAAGAACTCTCAGAGGATCTGAAAAATAGAATTGTTACTCTACATAAAGATGGCCTAGGCTATAAGAAGATTGCCAAGACCCAGAAACTGAGCTGCAGCATGATGGCCAGGACCATACAGCGGTTTACCAGGACAAGTTCCACTCAGAACAGGCCTCGCCATGGTCGACCAAAGAAGTTGGATGCACGTGCTCAGCGTCATATCCAGAGGTTGTTTTTGGGAAATAGACGTATGAGTGCTGCCAGCATTGTTGCATAGGTTGAAGGGGTGGGGAGTCAGCCTGTCAGTGCTCAGACCATACGCCGAACACTGCATCAAATTGGTCTGCATGGCTGCTATCCCAGAAGGAAGCCTCTTCTAAAGATGATGCACAAGAAAGCCTGCAAACAGTTTGCTGAAGACAAGCAGACTAAGGAGATGGATTACTGGAACCATGTCCTGTGGTCTGATGAGACCAAGATAAACTTATTTGGTTCAGATGGTGTCAATCGTGTGTGGTGGCAACCAGGTGAGGAGTACAAAGACAAGTGTGTCTTGTCTACAGTCAAGCATGGTGGTGGGAGTGTCATGGTCTGGGGCTACAGTTCATTAAGGGAACCATGAATACTAACATGTACTGTGACATACTGAAGCAGAGCATGATCCCCCCTCTTCAGAGACTGGGCCGCAGGGCAGTATTCCAACATGATAACGACCCAAAACACACTTCCAAGACGACCACTGCCTTGCTAAAGAAGCTGAGGGTAAAGGTGATGGATTGGCCAAGCATGGGATGGACTGGCCAAGAAGGACCTAAACCCTATTGAGCATCTGTGGGACATCCTCAAATGTAAGGTGGAGGAGCGCAAGGTCTCTAACATCCAACAGCTCTGTGATGTCGTCATGGAGGAGTAGAAGAGGACTCCAGTGGCAACCTGTGAAGCTCTGGTGAACTCCATGCCCAAGAGGGTTAAGCCAGTGCTGGAAAATAATGGTGGTCACACAAAATATTGACACTTTGGGCAAAATTTGGACATTTTCACTTAGGGGTGTACTCACTTTTGTTGCCAGCGGTTTAGACATTAATGGCTGTGTGTTGAGTTATTTTGAGGGGACAACAAATTTACACTGTTATACAAGCTGTACACTCACTACTTTACATTGTAGCAAAGTGTCATTTCTTCAGTGTTGTCACATGAAAAGATAAAATAAAATATTTACAAAAATGTGAGGGATGTACTCACTTTTGTGATATACTGTATATGGCCTAATGGAAGTGGGTCTTTGTCTGTGGGGCCACATATATGCACCACTGTGCTTGTGCTTAAAGCTTGCTGCACAGCATGCACCCAACACAGGGACTGTTCTGTCATGGACTGCACTGGGTCTCATACTAATGACTGGGAACTGGGCGGACCGGTTTATGATCACCTGATCGATGTGATTGCCTGTGATTGGCTATCACAATGGTCAGTCAATGTGCAACCCACCTTTGTGTTTTTCTCCTCTTGAATGAAGAAAAAGATACATTGTACCTTTTTCTCCTTGTAGAGGAGAAAAGTATAAATAAAAAAGTGTGTGTAATAAAAGAAGATAAAATAGTTAGATCTAGGTCAGTATTATGGTTAGGGTCAAAGGTCATGCTCAAAGTAAACAATCTTACCAGTCCAGGCGATATAAACAAAATCTCCCACTGTACAATGGTCCCTTAAATCTGAGGTGGTATCATCCCAGTGATGGCACTTCCCAACTTTGCACCTGCCATTGCACTGGCACCAGACACCGCTCACTGACCTCAGTCTCTGTTCCTCCACCCTCTGGATGGTCTGTGTGCAACAGGACTGTGGTGTACACTTTGGCTCCCGCGCTGCAAAGAGGAAGAGACTAGCTTAGCAGTCTCAGAAAAGCAGCCCCACTCCTTTTCCTTGCTCCAGTGTGTCTTGGGAATTATAGTGCAATTGGTCCATAGGTTCTAAAATATGGCTTACTTGCTGAACCTCAAGTCCCATGGTCCTCAGCGTTCTGTACAGGCGTTCACAGGCTTTTCTGGCTTTATCTCTCCCCCTGCTGACAGGAGGCAAACAGTGCAACAGAATCCAGCATAGCAGTTGAATGGGCAGTACAACTAACTGTAAAGGAGACTATGGGGTTGATTTACTAAAGGCAAATAGACTGTGCACTTTGCAAGTGCAGTAGCTTCAGAGCTTAGTAAATGAGCAGAAGCTCTGCTGACTTCCATTATCCAATCATGTGCAAGCAAAAATTCATTTTTTATTTTTTATTTTCCTTGCACGTGATTGGGTATTCTTTGAAAAGTGAAGCCTTACCTTATTTACTAAGCTCTGGAGCAACTGCACTTGTAGAGGGCAACTGCAAAGTGCAGAGCCTATTTGCCTTTAGTAAATCAACCCCTATGTCTTCTTCTCCAGGTTTTTGTTGTCCAGCACCTGGCTACAGGAGGGAAAAAAGTAGAGGATAGACTGTAAAAATGTAACAAGCACAACTACATATAACCTGGTATTTTCAGGCCACCTGGCCTACAGGGAGAGCCCTATTTCAGATAATAGGGATAGTAGGTATCTATCAAGGGAAATCATCCTACCACAAGGTACCTCAGAAACTCTCTCTCTCTCTCTCTCTCTCTCTCTCTCTCTCTCTCTCTCTCTCTCTCTCTCTCTCGTCCAGATAAAACCTTATTCCATTAGAGGTAAGGGATACAGATCAAGAAATATCCAACGTGTTTCTGTGTTTACGTGCCCCCTTCATCAGAGCTAGAAAGAACATTATCAATGATAACAAGATTATCATGTCAATCTGACATCAATACAATGTCCCCTTCATGGGGTTATAATTAAAACCAGTCAACAGTAATGAGAGTGTCAAAATAATGACATTTCTTTCTCTCGGGTTTACATCTACATTACTAAGTTAAATATCTAGCTAGATGTATACTTTCATTTCTACTTTGTTTCATCTACCTGTTCATAAATGGAGAAGGTGAGCCACCAGCGCCATCTCTAACACGGGGCAAAAGGGACAGCTGCCCTGGGCCCAGTCACTTTTTTTAGGACCAAAAGCAGCTGAGCTGCCCCTTTTGAGCCTGCAAATAGTTGATAAGTTGATTTGGCTATCACTCAGGAGATGAAGGCAGAATTGTTAAAGTGGATGTAAAGCCAATGTCATCCTTTCTAAACTCCTGCCATAGGGGTTATCTATAAGGATAGACACGCCTCCTGCATGTATCTTTACCTGTCAAATGTCTCCCCTCTGTCTATTATGAGACTCGAAAAACTGCAGATTCTGTGGGCGGGTCTGTTCTCTGGAGCTCGGTGGGTGGAGTCGTGATGTCAGTAGACTCCCCGCCCACCTCTACACTCCCCTTGTCAATATTTAATATATAACATTTTCTCCTGTGTATTTCTTACACTGAACTTCTGCTATGATCTCTAACATCCAGTGAAAAGACAGGAAAGTAACCACATGACTTCAGCATGCCAAATCATGCTGAGGTGTGGAACAGCCAATCCTTGCAGAGCTGCTGAAGAAAGGAGTGGGGGAGGGAATTAAAAAATAATGCATGTCTTAGGCTAGTGCACGAAATATGTAAATCACCTGTCACTCACAGCAAGGGGGAGGATTTGACAAAGTTTTTCTCAGTTTGTCAAGATTTATCTCACTGAACAATAAAAGAGGATTAACTGTTTGTGGCAAGACTGGTCACAAATGATAGGAAATCTTATACTCTACATTATGAAATAAAAAAAAAAAAATCGGGTTTACATCCACTTTAAGGGCACTGTTGATTGGTTGGGAGTTATGTCTGCAGTGTTGTGATTGGCCAGCTTGGTAAGGTAAACCTTGTGCGGGGAGAGGGCTTGTCAGTTCAGGGCACAGTCCCACTGATCCCTTGCCCTCACCATGTCCCACAGGCCGCAGACCATTGGCCCACTGAAGAACTTCTTCACTTGAGGGTTTGGCGGAGTGTGCCCGGTGGGTGAGAGGGTCCTGTGTATTGAAGGGGGTAGAATGGGGAGGGGGTCCTGTGTAATGATGGGATTAGTGTGGCCCATTAAAGTTTTTTTTAAAAAAATAAGTCAATGTGTATGTTTGTTTGTCTTTTGGGATGTTGGAGCCCAAGAAAATGCTTTCCTGGGGTCCAATCAACATTATAGGTGGCCCTGTGAACACCTACCATCTCTAGAAATCAAATAATTAAAGAAAGAACAAGTTTACTTTGAATAAAACAAAAAAAAAAAACATAATACTTGGAAATTAAATGTGATTATTAGAGAAACACAAACTTACAAAAATTAGATTTCTAAATAAAGAAAATTACATTTACATAACTATCTGCAGGGCTGTAAACCAATATATATCAAACATTCTCTAAAAAATGTAAGACTGTGAAAAGAGCTCCAAGTTATCCTGGCATAAAGAGTTGATATTTGGAAGTATAAAAAAGGTAAAGATGGTATTTGGAGTATTTTAAATGTAAATTGGTCCAAATGTCAGCCAACTGAAAATTTTAAATTAAAAGAACTCTAAGTATAAAAGGGCAGCTTAAAATAAAGTATACATATCAATTTTATTTGCTTCAGTGTGTTTGTTTCTAATAACAATACAAATATAAGGAAGAAAGGTCAATGTTTAACATTAAGAGGGACTAATGCTAATCATGTTTATGGGCAGAGCAGTAGAAACTTTCACCAAAGGTTATTTAGCAGGAATTCCTCGAGGATGAAAAATGAAAAAGTCTTTTTTTTTTTTTTTTTTAAATCATGGCCTCTGGTAAAAAAGTTCTTTGAATTTAATTTCCTATTTTATGGATACACTGGTCGTAGGAAAGCTGCTGAGAAAAGAAACACTTGAATTGACCTTTTCTTGGCTACGGGATCCAGCAAGTCCTTAGATGTCGTCAACTCAACTGTCCCTCTTAGCATGCTGGTGCTCAAAAATCCCTAAATTCTTCATGTGGTCACAGGAAATATAATAAACCATTAGACATATTTAGAAATTATTTAGAACCTCTGTCACTTTTTTTGTCTGTGTCCCGCTGGGAGAGTCAGGATACAACAGGAAGCGAGAGGAAACTTTCCAAAGTGAAGGGAAATCCATTCTTGGACAGTTGTCACTGGAGTAGTAGTCTCCATTGTCATTGGAAGATATCCTTTTACCTCCTGTTTTTTGTAACAGCCATTTTATTTTGGATTTATTGACAGTCCCAGTGGTCACCAGGATAAATAGGTTCAAACTCACCAGCTTTAATATGGCAATGGCCTTCAAAATCTAAGTATTCTTTCTGAGATCTGTGCCTAAACAAAGGGTCTCAGATGGCTGGCAATGGAAAAGAAGGGACCCTATTCAACCCTTCTCACCTACCCACCACACCATGGGGCTTCTCCTGTTACCACATGACTTTGTGGATCATGTATGTAGCACAAGCTGTATAGGAAGTGTGCCACCTATATCTGCGCAGTATTAGAGATGGCAAAAAAGGTGAGGAGAACAGAACAAAACTTGGTGGCATTTCTTTCTTACATCTGACATAAATTCCCAACTGGTAGTAAACATGTTATTTGCAAATAAAAAGAATCAGAGAACGAATATAAAGAGCATTAAAAAGGAAAACAAATAAATTGGCAAAATGAAGGCCCTATGTCAATGGGCTTTGTGCTTTTGCTGAAGGAGTTGGCTTGAAATCAGTCGGAGTTGCTTGTGAGATCAATCAGAAATAATTGACAAAGGCATCTGACCTCCTTTGTACTTGCATTTGACCAGGTTCAAGTGGGTTTTGCAATAGACATGTATAGGAATGCAAATCGCATTCAAAGTAAATAGACGCGTGTTGACACAAACCGTTATGCTGTTCTTTTGGTCTGCATCATAATCAACCCTTTGAGAGCTCAGTTGGGAATTGAACAGTTGGCTGCAGTTAGATAGTTGCTGGCTCAACATCATCTACTCTGAATTCCTTTGGTGTATTTTCTAATTTGCACTGCTCTTCTTCTCTTCCTTTTGGATCCTATTGCACTTCAAAGGCTGAAGTGTACTTTCCACACCCTGGTGCATACAATACTACAAATCTGGAATGGTTCAGCTACCTTCATAATGGCATTTGATGCCAATCTGAAGCTGTCCTTACAGAGTTCATAGATATAGTTCATATATATATAGTTCATAGACACATTGTCAGAAACCATAAAATCAGGCTGAGGCAGAAGTACAGTTAAATCACACTTGTTTAATAATAAAAGTAAAAAGAACAAACATAGCCAAAGTTCAGTAACCAGAACGGATAGTCAGCCAAGCCAGAAGTCAGGGATCAATGTAGTGGAACAGCAAGCAGGATCTGGAGCCAGAAGGGATGTCAGCAAAGCCAGTCTTTAAACAAGAACGCAGGAGATAGTTTCTTGTGATGTGACCAAGGCGAAGGAAGAGCTCCTCTGGACTGGACAGCTTAAGGCCTCTTTCACACCTTTTAGGCGGACCTGAACGGACCCTCCATAGACCTCTATGGAGCTTCGGATGTCAGCGGTGACATGTGCGCTGACATCCGACCCGCTCCGATCCGAAAAAGTGTAACGGACAAAAAACCTACTTTTCCATCCATTATCGGATTGGGTGACGATGGACTCTAAGGTCCGTCGTCATCCGATCCCCCATAGGGGAGAGCGGCGCTCTGACAGGTCCGTCGCTGCACAGTGTGCAGCGGCGGACCTGTCATCTGCCTGCTCAGCGGGGATCCACGGAGTGATCCCTGCTGAGCAAGCGGATGTTCACTGGGCGGATCATCACGGATCCGTCCCTCGTGAAAGAGCCCTTAGTAGGCAGAACTGATGAGCAGGATTATCAACAGCTGAGTAACTGTGGAGAGATAGGAGCTGGCAATTAGTCGACAGCTGAGCGGCCAGCTCAGAGAAGGAAGGGCTGAGCCCAGCCCTGACACACATGCTTTCTGCTTTTGGATTGACCATATTTGAACTCTTCCTGCCCTGAATTCTTCTGTGTTTTCTGCCGTTTCTTCTTGTGGCACACCCCTGAAGGAGCCATTGGCTTTTAAGATCCCATTTCCACAACTTAGTGCACACACAGCGAGGCACACAGTATTTTCTTCACTCTCACTGGCTCAAATAAGCAGTCATGGGGTGTCTGTTGTATTTGTATTGCTGAGTAGGGATGAGCTTCGAGTTCGAGTCGAACTCATGTTCTACTCGAACATTGGCTGTTCGCAAGTTCGCCGAACAGCGAACAATTTGGGGTGTTCGCGGCAAATTCGAATGCCGCGGAACACCCTTTAAAAGTCTATGGGAGAAATCAAAAGTGCTAATTTTAAAGGCTTATATGCAAGTTATTGTCATAAAAAGTGTTTGGGGACCCGGGTCCTGCCCCAGGGGACATGGATCAATGCAAAAAAAAGTTTTAAAAACGGACGTTTTTTCAGGAGCAGTGATTTTATTAATGCTTAAAGTCAAACAATAAAAGTGTAATATCCCTTTAAATTTCATACCTGGGGGGTGTCTATAGTATGCCTGTAAAGGGGCGCATGTTTCCCGTGTTTAGAACAGTCTGACAGCAAAATGACATTTGGAAGGAAAAAACTCATTTAAAACTACCGCGGCTATTGCATTGCCGACAATACACATAGAAGTTCATTGATAAAAACGGCATGGGAATTCCCCACAGGGCAACCCCGAACCAAAATAAAAAAAAAAAAATGATGTGGGGGTCCCCCTAAATTCCATACAAGGCCCTTCAGGTCTGGTATGGATATTAAGGGGAACCCCAGCCAAAATTTAAAAAAAAAATTGACGTGGGGTTCCCCCTAAATTCCATACCAGACCCTTCAGGTCTGGTATGGATTTTAAGGGGAACCCCGCGCCAAAAAAAAAAAAAAAAAACGGCATGGGGTCCCCCTAAAAATCCATACCAGACCCTTATCCGAGCACGCAACCTGGCAGGCCGCAGGAAAAGAGGGGGGGACGAGAGTGCGGCCCCCCCCCCCTCCTGAACCGTACCAGGCCACATGCCCTCAACATTGGGAGGGTGCTTTGGGGTAGCCCCCCAAAACACCTTGTCCCCATGTTGATGAGGACAAGGGCCTCATCCTCACAACCGTGGCCGGTGGTTGTGGGGGTCTGCGGGCGGGGGGCTTATCGGAATCTGGAAGCCCCCTTTAACAAGGGGACCCCCAGATCCCGGCCCCCCCCCTGTGTGAAATGGTAAGGGGGTACTTACCCCTACCATTTCACTAGAAAACTGTCAAAAATGTTAAAAATGACAAGAGACAGTTTTTGACAATTCCTTTATTTAAATGCTTCTTCTTTCTTCCTTCATCTTCTTCTTCTTCTTCTGGTTCTTCTGGCTCTTCTGGTTCTTCCTCCGGCGTTCTCGTCCAGCATCTTCTCCGCGGCGTCTTCTATCTTCTTCTCCTCGGGCCGCTCCGCACCCATGGCATGAGGGGGGAGGCTCCCGCTCTTCTCTTCATCTTCTTCTCTTCTTCATCTTCTTCTTCATCTTCTTCTTCATCTTCTTCTTCTCTTCTTCCTTCTTCTGTTCTTCATGTCTTCTCCGGGCCGCTCCGCAGCCATGCTGTGGCATGGAGGGAGGCTCCCGCTGTGTGACGGCGTCTCTTCGTCTGACGGTTCTTAAATAACGGGGGGCGGGGCCATCCGGTGACCCCGCCCCCCTCTGACGCACGGTGACTTGAGGGACTTCCCTGTGACGTCACGGGGAATGCCACAGGGAAGTCCCGTCATGTCACCGTGCGTCAGAGGGGGGCGGGGTCACCGGGTGGCCCCGCCCCCCGTTATTTAAGAACCGTCAGACGAAGAGACGCCGTCACACAGCGGGAGCCTCCCTCCATGCCACAGCATGGCTGCGGAGCGGCCCGGAGAAGACAGGAAGAAGAGAAGAAGGAAGAAGAAGAAGAAGATGAAGAAGAAGAAGAAGATGAAGAAGAAGATGAAGAAGAGAAGAAGATGAGAAGAAGATGAAGAGAAGAGCGGGAGCCTCCCCTCATGCCATGGGTGCGGAGCGGCCCGAGGAGAAGAAGATAGAAGACGCCGCGGAGAAGATGCTGGACGAGAACGCCGGAGGAAGAACCAGAAGAGCCAGAAGAACCAGAAGAAGAAGAAGATGAAGGAAGAAAGAAGAAAGAAGAAGCATTTAAATAAAGGAATTGTCAAAAACTGTCTCTTGTCATTTTTAACATTTTTGACAGTTTTTTAGTGAAATGGTAGGGGTACTTTTGTACCCCCTTACCATTTCACACAGGGGGGGGGCCGGGATCTGGGGGTCCCCTTGTTAAAGGGGGCTTCCAGATTCCGATAAGCCCCCCGCCCGCAGACCCCCACAACCACCGGCCAGGGTTGTGGGGATGAGGCCCTTGTCTTCATCAACATGGGGACAAGGTGTTTTGGGGGGCTACCCCAAAGCACCCTCCCAATGTTGAGGGCATGTGGCCTGGTACGGTTCAGGAGGGGGGGGGGGCCGCACTCTCGTCCCCCCCTCTTTTCCTGCGGCCTGCCAGGTTGCGTGCTCGGATAAGGGTCTGGTATGGATTTTTAGGGGGACCCCATGCCGTTTTTTTTTTTTTTTTTTGGCGCGGGGTTCCCCTTAAAATCCATACCAGACCTGAAGGGTCTGGTATGGAATTTAGGGGGAACCCCACGTCAATTTTTTTTTTAAATTTTGGCTGGGGTTCCCCTTAATATCCATACCAGACCTGAAGGGCCTTGTATGGAATTTAGGGGGACTCCCACATCATTTTTTTTTTTTAATTTTGGTTCGGGGTTGCCCTGTGGGGAATTCCCATGCCGTTTTTATCAATGAACTTCTATGTGTATTGTCGGCAATGCAATAGCCGCGGTAGTTTTAAATGAGTTTTTTCCTTCCAAATGTCATTTTGCTGTCAGACTGTTCTAAACACAGGAAACATGCGCCCCTTTACAGGCATACTATAGACACCCCCCAGGTATGAAATTTAAAGGGATATTACACTTTTATTGTTTGACTTTAAGCATTATTAAAATCACTGCTCCTGAAAAAACGGCCGTTTTTAAAACTTTTTTTTGCATTGATCCATGTCCCCTGGGGCAGGACCCGGGTCCCCAAACACTTTTTATGACAATAACTTGCATATTAGCCTTTAAAATTAGCACTTTTGATTATTCATGTTCGTGTCCCATAGACTTTAACGGCGTTCGCGTGTTCGAACGAATTTTTTTCCTGTTCGCATGTTCTGGTGCGAACCGAACAGGGGGGTGTTCGGCTCATCCCTATTGCTGAGTAGAACTTGGCTGGGTATGGGGAAAATATGGGATATCCCCTAAAGAACTAAACTGTCTGAGGACACTTTTTCTTCTCACTACTCTGACAGAGACCATCCACACAGTTCACAACTTGCTGGGATAATGCCTAGGATTTGCTTCTTTGTAGAACTGAAAATTGCACACAGTCTCTAGGGCATAGGATTATCAGTTGCCTCCTTATGATATACACCGGGCATTCTCCAGTGAGGAAGACACAGACTCCTGATACCACAGGACCACTGGACACTCTTCCCTCCAGCGGGTATCCTCCAGTGAGCTTCTCAGACCATAAAAGAAAAATAGCACCCCCCAGATAGGACTGTAGCTGGGACCTCACTGTCCTCCAAGCAGCATCTCCAGCAGACTGCCTGGAGAGACATAGCTCCTCAGACAGGATCCAGCAATAACTCTCTACTCCAAGCATCAGACTATTTGTGGCCTCTCCAGCCACCTAATGGACACACCTCTCCAGGAATTCACTGGGTCCCCATCAATATTTAGGCTGCCTCCTTATTCTTCCTCCGACTATGATTCTAGAACTCTCTAGAATGCAGGGGGAAGTAATCAGACAAGCAGGGTATGAAACACTGAGCAGGCTAAACATTCAACCCCTGCTCCACCTATTACAGAGCAGCTAAACAAAACTACCTAAACTAACCAGGAGGGTGCTACATCCTCTTTACTTTGGTTTTGATGGTCATCTCTATTTGCCCCTCTCAACATCTCTGAATTAACATTCTGGTCATTCTTCTGTCTTAATCTTTTGCACTACCACTGCCCAGCTGGATACAACCTTTAGCCTCACCCAGGTCACAAGCCTGCCTGATGACAAAGGCCACACTTAAGCCTTTTTAGTTGTCAGTAGGTATGAGTGGTGACATTTTGCAAGATGTATTTTGTCCTTGATGACCTTTCAGCAATATTTGACTTCCCATTGACTCCAAAATATTTTGCCATGGGTAAAATTATACATTTTAGTTCAAATTTTCTGCAAAATGCATCAATAGGAAAATGAATTTCAGCAACATTTTACCAAAGTCTAAATCATTCTTGCTGAAATCTGCTCCTCATCCCTGATTTCCACCATTAAGGCCACACCAAGGATTTTAATCTAGAAGTGTTTGCTATACAGATTCCAAACCAGGAACTCTAATGAGCACTGGGATATTCCAAAGCCTGCTGTCGGGACGCAGGTCTAAATTTGCTACCTCTGTCGTTTCTGGCAATGTCTCTTCTTGCTGAGCCATCTGGGATGCTGGACAGCTCTCTGTCTCGTTGTTTGGATCTTCTTGCCTTGTTATTGGTGAACCTTGAACTCTTTGCTCTTCCCATTAACTTCCTATTTAAGCCATGTCACTGCACTTCCCATTTGCCAGATTATTGAGCTCTCTCCAGCCAATATCTCGCTCTTGTCACTCCTACTGCTGTCCATATCTTCGCTAACACTTGTTACCAACCATTGGCTTGCTCCTTGACTACGCTTCTGCTTGATCCCAACCTGCGACCACGTGTTACTGACCTTTGGCTTGTTTAATGACTGCACTTCTGCTTCCCTACCCTGCCATATCCGTTACTGGACCCAGACTTGCTCACCTCCTGATGGTGTCATCCTGGTACTAACATGCAGCAAAACCCATCCCCACCATCAGGAGCTCTGGTGAACATAGTTTACTGCTTAGACCCCGCACCTCAGGTAAACCCGCGTCATATGCCAAAGTTACTTAGTGCCGCACTTATCCAGCTGGTCAGTGGAAGCCTCTCTACTGCTATAGTTACTGATCTCTGGGGCCTGACCCCTGGCCTTGACACCTGCACCCTGACCAGAGTTGGTGGCGCTTTGCATCCTAGCTAGCCTACACAGTTCCCACCCTTCAGTTGGTATCCTTATACTGGACTTTTTCTATTGCTAAAAAATGAGTTACACCTGGAACTAAGTAGTTAGGCTTCATGTACACGGGACGTTGTTTAACCTCTCCTGAACAATTTAACTTGACAGCTAGAAACCGGCGTCTAAAAACGTCCGTTTAGCCGCATTTACATGCCGCGTTTAGCCATGTTTGCGTCTAGACACGTTTTTGTTTTTTTGTTAAAATTAAAAACGTCTGTAAACGAAATGCTGCTAAACACCAGTTACTGCGTTTTAGCAGCGTTTAGCAGCGTTTACAAGCTGTTACAGGCATTTGCTGTTTCAAATGCCTCTGAACATCCGTCTGAACCCATTTTTTGCATTCCAAAAAATGCTTCTAAACTCAACTGCCTAGAAACGACCCTGTGTACATGTACTGATAAGATAACATAGAGAGTTCAGGGGCAGCTGAAAAAAATGCCCAATTGCTTCTAAGCATCCGTTTAGCAGCAGCAGTGTACATGAGGCCTTAGAGAGAAGATTAAACACTTCAGCCCCGGAAGAATTTAGCCCCTTCCTGACCAGAGCACTTTTTGCGATTCGCCACTGCGTCATTTTAACTGACAATTGCGCGGTCGTGCGACGTTGTACCCAAACAGAATTGATGTTCCCTTTTCCCCACAAATAGAGCTTTCTTTTGGTGGTATTTGATCGCCTCTGCGGTTTTTATTTTTTGCGCTATAAACAAAAAAAGAGCGACAATTTTGAAAAAAACACATTATTTTTTACTTTTTGTTATAATAAATATCCCCCAAAAATATATAAAAAACAATTTTTTTTTCTCAGTTTAGGTCGATATGTATTCTTCTACATATTTTTGGTAAAAAAAATCTCAATAAGCGTATATTGATTGGTTTGCACAAAAGTTATAGCGTCTACAAAATAGGGGATAGATTTATAGCATTTTTATTAATATTTTTTTTTTTTACTACTAATGGCGGCGATCTGCGATTTTTATCGTGACTGCGACATTATGGCGGACACATCGGACAATTGTTACACATTTTTGGGACCATTGTCATTTATACAGCGATCAATCCTATAAAATTGCATTGATTACTGCAAAAATGTCACTGGCAGTGAAGGGGTTAACACTAGGGGGCAATCGAGGGGGTTAACTGTGTTCCCTGGGGGGTGATTCTAACTGTAGGGGGAGGGGACTGACTAGAGGAAGTGACGGATCGTGGTTCCTAGCTAATAAGAACACACAATCTGTCACTCCTGTCCAGGGCTTTTTTTCTTGGAGAATAGGTGCAGGTAGTCCCTGCTTCTGAGTCACCGCTTTTCTCCGCCCTCTACCCACATCCGAGCACTGTCCCTTGGTTTCACCCCCTACCCACCTCTGATGACCATTCCTTGGTTCCAGGCCTTACCCACCTCCGATGACCATTCCTTGGTTCCAGGCCCTACCCACCTCTGAGGACCATTCCTTGGTTCCATCCCCTACCCACCTCCAAGGACCATTCCTTGGTTCCATTCCCCCTACCTACCTCCGAGGACCATTCCTTGGTTCCAGGCCCTACCCACCTCCGAGGACCATTCCTTGGTTCCAGGCCCTACCCACCTCCGAGGACCATTCCTTGTTTCCATCCCCTACCCACCTCCGAGGACCATTCCTTGGTTCCGCCCCCTACCCACCTCCGAGGACCATTCCTTGGTTCCATCCCCTACCCACCTCCAAGGACCATCCCTTGGTTCCATCCCCCCTACCTACCTCCGAGGACCATTCCTTGTTTCCATCCCCTACCCACTTCCGAGGACCATTCCTTGGTTCCACCCCCTACCCACCTCCAAGGACCATTTCTTGGTTCCACCTCCCAGGACCATTCCTTGGTTCCACTCCCTACCCACCTCCCAGTATCACCCCCTTTGGAAAATACAGAACAAAGTATCTTGTGGCGTTGAGTAATTTGTATGGAATTCGTTATTGATAACAAGGAAAGCAGTAAAATAGTTTCCCTGCAGCCAGCAGCAATAGACCCTTCACAAATAATAGATCCTCCAGCAACTATAGATTCCCCCCCAGCAACAATAGACCTCCCGTCAAAAGCAATACCTCCCGCCCAGCAAAATAGATCCACCCCAGCAACAATAGATCTCCCGTCAAAAGCAATATCTCCCGCCCAGCAAAATAGATCCACCCCAGCAACAATAGATCTCCCAGCAGCCAGCATCAATAGACTCCTCCCTTAATAGTAGATCCCCCACCAGCAACATTAGATCTCCTCCAGAGATAACAAATCCCTCAGCAGCCAGCAATTGACCCTCCAGCACCTCCCAGCCGTTACATACATCTAGTGCCAGAGGTGCCGGAACTGCGTCCCCCCCCCCCCACGTTCCTCCCCATGTTCCTGCTGAAAAAAAGCCCTGCTCCTGTCAGAACAGAACAGGGAAGTGTGTGTTTACACACACTCGTCTCTGTTCCGTGGCTCCTGCTCACGATCGCTCGTGGCCGGCGGTCATCGCGACCATCGGCCACAAGCATCGTCACCCCCGCTGTGCAGCGGGTGCACGCACGCGCCTGCTCTCCCTACCCCGCGAGCCGTCATAGCTATAGCAGGGAGTATGAGTGTATAACTGGTCGGGAAGCGGTTAAAATGTTTATAATTAAATCAATGTATGATTTCTGCAAAGCAGTTTATCTCAATGTATCTGTACCTGTTACACTGCGTGTATATAACTTTTACAGAACCCTGCGTATCTATATATTTATTTATAGCTGTTA
This sequence comes from Aquarana catesbeiana, assembly GCF_042186555.1. NCBI lineage: Eukaryota > Metazoa > Chordata > Amphibia > Anura > Ranidae > Aquarana > Aquarana catesbeiana. The sequence continues at coordinate 406,426,872 of NC_133329.1, forward strand.
CACTTCATGCATCATCCGTCTCCTGATCCTTGTTATATCCCTCTCAGATCTTACAAAAATAACTCCTTCTAAGGTTATGGCGGTGGGCCCAGCTGTCTGCGCAATATTCTTCAGCCGTCTCCGCTCTTCAGTTCAGAAGATCCAATTCTTGTGAGTCACGCTGTAGCGGCAATAAAAAAAAAAATAAAAGAAAGTAGAAGTAAATAAAAAAAAGCGCAGTACCTGCTTGTTTTTCATTTTTGATTTGGAGCCTCTCCAGATTATTTCATGCTGTCGCTTTCGCAGCGAGTAGACTCGCACCTTCCCTCCAGAACCACAGGGACCGTATGAGCTCTGTATGAACTCAAGTGTTGTACGGAAATAAAAAGTAGAAGATCAAACGTTAGAAGGGAACTGGTAACAGCTGTTTAACCGCTTGCCGACCAGCGCACACCGATTTACGTCGGAAGAATGGCACTCTGGCGGGCAAAAGGGCGTACAGGTACGTCCCCTTTAAGGAGCGGTACTGCGGGCAGACGCGCGGGCGCGCCGCTGCGTTCTCCGTGAACGCGGGTCCCGCGGACTCGATGTCTGCTGGGTGCCCGCGATCGTGTCACGGAGAGGTAAAACGGGGAGATGCTTTTGTAAACAAGACATTTCCCCCATTCTGGCTTGTGTCATGACAGAGATCTACCGCTCCCTGTCATCGGGACCAGTGATCTCTGTCATGTGTGTTATAACCCCTCCCCCCACACAGTTAGAATCACTCCCTAGGACACACTTAACCCCTTCATCGCCCCCTAGTGGTTAACCCCTTCCCTGCCAGTGTCATTTACACACTAATCAGTGCATTTTTATAGCGCTGATCGCTGTATAAATGACAATGGTTCCAAAATAGTGTCAAAAGTGTCCGATGTGTCCACCATAATGTCGCAGTCCTGATAAAAATCGCAAATCGCCGCCATTACTAGTAAAAAAAAAAAATGTAAAAAAAAATGCCATCAATCTTTCCCATAGTTTACAGATGCTATAACTTTTGCGCAAACCAATCAATATACGCTTATTGTGATTTTTATTACCAAGAATATGTAGAAGAATATTTATTGGCCTAAACTGATGAAGATTTTTTTTTTTTTTATAACACTGATCGCTGTATAAATGACAACGGTCCCAAAAAAGTGTCAAAAGTATCCGATGTGTCCGCCATAATGTCGCAGTCATGATAAAAATCGCAGATCGACGCTATTACTACCCTGTTTCCCCGAAAAAAAGACCTAGCGTGGTTGTTGGTTGTGGCTGCAATATAAGCCCTACCCCCCAAATAAGCCCTAGTTAAAGTCCTTGTAGGTCTTATTTTCAGGGTAGGGCTTATTTTTGTGGAAACAGGGTAGGGCTTATTTGGGGGGTAGGGCTTATATTGCAGCCATCACCGACAATCACGCTAGGTCTTATTTTCGGGAAAACAGGGTAATAAAAAAAACTTAATAATAAAAATGCCATAAAATTATCCCCTATTTTGTAGACGCTATAAATTTTGCGCAAACCAATCAAAATACGCTTATTGTGTTTTTTTTGTTTTTTTTTTTACCAAAAATATGTAGAAGAATACGTATCGGCCTAAACTGAGGAAAACAAATGTTTTTTTTAATATATTTTTGGGGGATATTTATTATAGCAAAAAGTAAAAAATATTGCTTTTTTTTCAAAATTGTCGCTCTTTTTTTGTTTATAGCGCAAAAAATAAAAAACGCAGAGGTGATCAAATACCACCAAAAGAAAGCTCTATTTGTGGGGAAAAAAAGGATGTAAATTTTGTTTGGGTACAACGTTGAACGACCGCGCAATTGTCAGTTAAAGCGACGCAGTGCCGAATCGCAAAAAGTGCTCTGGTCAGGAAGGGGGTAAATTCTTCCGGGGATGAAGTAGTTAAACTGTTTATGTTATAAATATTAATATTTGTATGAAATTTTTGGAGTCTCCTCCTTTCCCTCCTCTGGTTGTTGTATGCTTACCAATGCCCTTCTGGCCGCCTTTCTGTAAATCAACTTATCTCAATAAAGCTTTTGTGGAATAAATATTAATATTTTAAATATTTATAAAGTCTACAAATAACCACCTAACATTCGACCCATTGCAGTTTTACTGCTATAGGTAGGGCTGCCACCTTTTCTTCAAGTCAAACCCGAACACTTTAGTGGTGCACAGCAATTAAAAAAAAAAAAAAATTTACAACATATACTATGCAGTACATATATTTTGTGATTAAATAACATTTATAATCATATGAAGTTAATCACCAGATTCCCCCTTTACATCAGAGTCCGCAGATTCCCCTTTTACATCTGAACTTGCAGAGTTTCCTTCCACTGTAAGGGGGGACTCTGCAGACTCTGATGTAAGGGAGAACTCTGTGGACTCTAACATAAGGGATGCTCTGGGAACTCTGATTTAAGGGGTAACACTGAGACACACATTACACTCTTGGCTTAGACAACTACAGACAGCAACCCTGCTGGGAAGCCAGAGTCTGGTCTGAATAATGTGTCCGGGTTTCAGGTGGTCTGAAAACTGGACACATGATTCAAAAACCCGAACTGTCCGGGTGAATCCCGGACAGGTGGCAACCCTAGCTACAGGGCAGCTTTCCTGCACAGGATCACGTACAACAGGGGTGGGCAACCTGGGGCCCTCCAGCAGTTGCAGAACTACAAGTCCCATCATGCCTCTGGGAGTAATTGTAACTGCCAGCCTTGCAATGCCTCATGGGAAATGTAGTTCCACAACAGCTGGAGGGCCGCCAGGTTACCACCCCCTGACGTACAGTATACAGTGGGGATGGAAAGTATTCAGACCCCCTTAAATTTTTCACTCTTTGTTATATTGCAGCCATTTGCTAAAAATCAGTTAAGTTCATTTTTTTCCTCATTAATATACACACAGCACCTCATATTGTACACACAGCACCTCATATTGTACACACAGCACCCCATATTGTACACACAGCACCTCATATTGTACACACAGCACCCCATATTGTACACACAGCACCTCATATTGTACACACAGCACCCCATATTGTACACACAGCACCCCATATTGTACACACAGCACCCCATATTGTACACACAGCACCTCATATTGTACACACAGACCCCCATATTGTACACACAGACCCCATATTGTACACACAGACCCCCATATTGACAGAAAAACACAGAATTGTTGACATTTTTGCAGATTTATTAAAAGAGAAAAACTGAAATATCACATGGTCCTAAGTATTCAGACCCTTTGCTCGGTATTTAGTAGAAGCCCCCTTTTGATCTAATACAGCCATGAGTCTTTTTGGGAAAGATACAACAAGTTTTTCACACCTGGATTTGGGGATCCTCTGCCATTCCTCCTTGCAGATCCTCTCCAGTTCTGTCAGGTTGGATGGTAAACGTTGGTGGACGGCCATTTTTAGGTCTCTCCAGAGATGCTCAATTGGGTTTAAGTCAGGGCTCTGGTTGGGCCATTCAAGAACAGTCACGGAGTTGTTGTGAAGCCACTCCTTCGTTATTTTAGCTGTGTGCTTAGGGTCATTGTCTTGTTGGAAGGTAAACCTTCGGCCCAGTCTGAGGTCCTGAGCACTCTGGAGAAGGTTTTCATCCAGGATATCCCTGTACTTGGCCGCATTCATCTTTCCCTCGATTCCAACCAGTCGTCCTGTCCCTGCAGCTGAAAAACACCCCCACAGCATGATGCTGCCACCACCATGCTTCACTGTTGGGACTGTATTGGACAGGTGATGAGCAGTGCCTGATTTTCTCCACACATACCGCTTAGAATTAAGGCCAAAAAGTTCTATCTTGGTCTCATCAGTTGTACTGTGGCAAGTTGGCTCCCCTGCACGAATTGCCGTCATTGTACGTCAGACTGCGCGCGCACCCATTCACAAGCGGGGGAGCTAATCAGTGGGTCCGGCGGACTCGATGTCCGCCAGCCACCCACGATCGCTCCAGAGACAGGCAGAACGGGGATCTGTCAGTGTAAACGAACAGATCCCCATTCTGTCAGGGGAGAAGAGAGAGAGATTTTCTGTTCCCAGTGATTAGGAACAGTGATCTATCTCCTCCTCCAGTCAGCCCATCCCCCATACAGTTAGCAAAACCTCCCAGGGAACACATTTAACCCCTTGATCGCCCCCTTCCCTGCCAGTGACATTTACACAGTAATCAGTGGCTATTTTTAGCTCTGATCGCTGCATAAGTGTCACTGCCTCCAAAAAGTGTCAAAAGTGTCCAATCTTTCCCCTATTTTGTAGACGCTATAACTTTTGCGCAAACCAATCAATATACGCTTATTGCGTTTTTTTTTTTTTACCAAAAATATGTAGAAGAATACATATCAGCCTAAACTGAGGAAGACATTTTTTTTTACTTTTTTGGGGGGATATTTATTATAGCAAAAAGTAAAATATATTGTTTGTTTTTTGCTTTTGTTTTTTTCAAAATTGTCGCTCAAATACCACTAAAAGAAAGCTTTATTTGTGGGGAAAAAAAGGACATGAAATTTTTTTTTTGGTTACAGCGTGCAACGACCGCGCAATTGTCAGTTAAAGCGATGCAGTGCCATATCAGGAATGGCCTGGTCAGGAATAGGGTAAATCCTTCCGGTGGCCGAAGTGGTTACTTGATCCCGGCGTGTCTTCTGTACCAATTCTTGCGCCATTCTTTTTCTCCTTGTAGTGCTGAATTAGTGGTAGAAGTAGAGATGTAAAATTTTCAGAAATTTTGAAGCTCCGAAAAAAAACTGTTTTTTATTTTTTCCCCCTTTTTTTGCGGAACAAAACTGAAATTTTCGGAAAAATTGAAAAAAATGCTACATTAGCACTTTTTTTTGTCTTTTTTAAAGTGGATGTAAACCCATTTTTTATCATACTGTAGAGTATAAGATTTCCTATCATTTGAGCCCAGTCTTGCCACACAGAGTTAATCCATCTCTGAGCAATCCCCTTTTATTGTTCAGTGAGATAAATCTTGACAAACAGAAAAAAACTTTGTCAAATCCTCCCCCTTGCTGTGAGTGACAGGTGATTTACATCTCGTGCACTAGCCTAAGACACATGCATTATTTTCTAATTCCCTCCCACTCCTTTCTTCAGCAGCTCTGCAAGGATTGGCTGTTCCACACCTCAGCATGATTTGTCATGCTGAAGTCATGTGGTTACTTTCCTGTCTTTTCACTGGATGTTAGAGATCATAGCAGAAGTTCAGTGTAAGAAATACACAGGAGAAAATGCATATTGACAAGGGGAGTGTAGAGGTGGGCGGGGCGTCTACTGACATCACGACTCCGCCCACCGAGCTCCAGAGAACAGACCCCGCCCACAGAATATGCAGTTTTTCGGGTCTCATAACAGACAGAGGGGAGACATTTGACAGGTAAAGATACATGCAGGAGGCGTGTATATCCTTATAGATAACCCCTATGGCAGGAGTTTAGAAAGGATGAAATTGGGTTTACATCCACTTTAAGATTGAAAGTCGTTCTGTTACTTTAGGAGCATAAAATATGACTATGGACAATTGGACTTGGCATAAAATTATCACAACTAGTATATTAAAAATACAGTGTAGCCAAACAATGGTCACAAACAGAATTTACTTTTTTTAATAATATTTACAGTATTTGTAACAGAGGGAGCAACAATCTCCTGAACTGCTTACTAGTTTGTGTGGAACAGCCAAAAAGCCTCCACAAAACAATTTTCAAAACCAAAAGTACCAATTTTTCATAAAGCAAAAAGGGAGGGTTGAGGGGATTTTGGCAGGTGCCAAAACAGAATAATAGAGAAAGATAATGACTTAAAAATATAAAAAATAAATTTTATTATTACAAATTTTTAAAAATTACAAAATACAAAAAGAGCAGTTCACAGTAATAACAATGATACAGTGGTCATATTAATAGGTAGGTTCAGGCCAAAATGAATACATTGCACACTAGCCCAACATGTTTCGCTGATTGCTTCTTCAGGGGATGTGCAATTCAGAGAAAGATTGACGTAAGGAACTAAACAAATATAGAAACCAAGAGTTATTGTGGCCAAAAACCGTTATTATTAAATATCATGAAACAAAACTTATGAGTGAGCAGGTTCTCTACTATAGACAACACCGATAAAACCACTCACCCTACAAAAATGACCACCAAAAACACACGACAGCCGGGTTCAGACAGTCCCTTTAAAGGCCCCCTGATACACGGGAGATGGTCAAAAACCATTTGTACCATGAACCAGACCAACCTTTTGCTCTTCGTAACAATTTTTCATATTTCCTCTCCACAGTATTAACCACTTCAATACCGGGCACTTATACACCTTCCTGCCCAGACCAATTTTCAGCTTTCAGCGCTGTCGCAGTTTGAATGACAATTGTGCGGTCATCCATCACTGTACCCAAACTACATTTTTATCATTTTGTTCCCACAAATAGAGCTTTCTTTTGGTGGTATTTGATCACCTCTGCGGTTTTAATTTTTTTGCTAAACAAATAACAAAAGCTCGAAAGTTTTGAAAAAAATAAAAGTTTTGCTTTTGTTTCTGTTAAAAAAACTTGTAAATAAGTAAGTTTTCTCTTTCACTGATGGGCACTGATAAGGCAGCACTGACAGGCACTGATACGGCGGCACCAATGAGGGGGCACCAATGAGCGGGCACTGACAGGCACTGACGATGGGCACTGGTAGGCAGCACTGATGGGCACTGGTAGGCGGCACTGATGGGTGGCACTGATATGCAGCACTGATGGGCATTGATAGGCGGCACTGATGGGCACTCATGGGTGGCACTGATGGGCACTGATAGGTGACACTGATGGGCACTGAAATGCGGCACTGCTGGGCACTGATAGGGTGGCACTGATAGGCAGCACTGATGGGCACTGATAGGCGGCACTGCTGGGCACTGATGGACACTGATAGGCGGCACTGCTGGGCACTGATACGCTGCACTGATATGATGCACTGATAGGCATCCCTGGTGGCACTGGCAGTGGTAGGCACTGGAGTGGGCACTGATTGGCAGCTGCCTGGGCACATATTGGTATTTCCCTGGGGGTCTGGGGGCATACCTGGTGGTCCAGTGTGGTGGCCATCCTGGTGGTCCTGTGTAGGATCCGAGGGGGGCTGTGCTGATAAACAATCAGCACAGACCCCCCTGTCAGGAGAGCAGCCAATCGGCTCTCCTCTACTCCCGTCTGTCAGACGCAAGTGAGGAAAAGCCGATCACCAGCTCTTCCTATCTACATCGTGATCAGCCGTGATTGGACGCGGCTGATCACGTGGTAAAGAGTCTCCGTCAGAGACTCTTTACCTAAATCGGAGTTGCGGTATGTCAGACTGACACACCGCAACAATGATCCCTGTGATGCGCGCCCCCCCGGGGGCGCGCAGCGGCTCAATATTCTGATCACGTCATATGACGTCCGGTTAGGATATTGAAACCACTTTTCATTTTGCTATATGGCGGGCGGCAAGTGGTTAAATAAAAATAAAAACCCCATTCTCATAAAAATAATTGAAGATGGGGGGGAAGTGTTAAGAAGAGAGTGGGACTAAGTTTCAATGGACATTTAATCAGAATCATTTTCTGAGCTGAAATTGTCAGTATCCGTCTCTCTGCTTCTGCAGCTACTCTTTTTTTTGTCCGTCATCACAATTAGGAACTTCTAAAAACTTAAGATGAACACCCTGTCTTAAAATATTGTATTCATCATGTTAAAATAAAATATTCCCCTTTATTTTTTTCTTTTTTCAATTTTTCCAATTTTTTGGAAAAAAAAAACAAAAAAGCCTTCAGAAAGAAAAAAAAAACGGGAAAAAAAAGTGTTTTTTTTTCCCCGAATTTTTTCATTTTTTTTTCCGGGTCTTCACATCTCTAGGTAGAAGTCGCTAAAGCCTCATTGAGAGATGTTTCCTTTTTTTTAAATTCTTTTTGCTAATGTTCTGCTTCTGTTCTCTCTCTTTCTTTGTTTCCTCTCTTTTTCTCTCATATTATCCCTAGAAGATCTTTCATAATATATCTGGGTCACTTTGACTTACCTCGGTCTATCTGGACATATTCTATAGAATGTCTGACATCCTTTAATCCTTTTGTGATTTCCGTTCCACTCTTTCACATAACTGATTCGGTCATTTTATCTACAGATCTATCTACTAGAAAGACGTGTTTTATGGACGGTGTTTTTATTCTTGCTTTCAGTAAGCTTGTTGTTGGCTTCTCATTATGTGCCGCGGCGCGGTTTTCCATGGAGACGACCATAATTGAATATGAAAGTCTAGACAAGATTTAAACAACATCTTCATTGCCCTCTACAAACATTTCCAACACCCCGGAGTGTTTTGTACACTTTCGTCGTTTGTACTCGGGCCTCTGTTTACCGCGCACTCCGGTGTAAACTGTTTGCTGTTTATTATGCCATTTTTTTTTCATAACTTACCAGCTTTTACAAATGTATTTTCAGAGGTTTTGGTGCCAACATTGAGGTGCCATGTGGTGTGACAATGACCATATGAAAGGCCTTGCGAATTCTAATAAGGTTTCTGGAGAGTAGCAAATCTGTGAAGGGTAAAAAAATAAAAAAAAAGGTTCAATGCAATAAAAACGGCATCGGTTATTTTAACCACTTGCCGACCGGCTCACGCTGATATACATCGGCAAAGTGGCACGGGTGCTTAAAATCACATATTGGTACGTCGGCCCTTTAAGAGCCGCCAGAGGGCGCGCACGTCGCCGGAGGCATGGCAGGGGACCCAAGGCGCGATCGCCGGCAGCCACGCGCGATCGCGTGCACGAGCGCCAGCACGGGGATTTGCGAGCATAAACACAAAAATCCCTGTGCTGTCAGAGGAGAGGAGACATGTAATTTGTTCCTAGTAAGTAGGAACAGCGAAATGTCTCCTCTCCTACTCAGCCCTTTCCCCCTACAGTTAGAACACACTGAGGGAACACACATTTAACCCCTTGATCGCCCCCTAGTGTTTAACCCCTTCCCTACCAGTGACATTTACACAGTAATCAGTGCATTTTTATAGCTGTATAAATGCCAGTGGTCCCAAAAATGTGTCAAAAGTGTCCGATCTGTCCGCCGCGATGTCGATAAAAATCACAAATCGCCGCCATTACTAGTAGAAAGAAAAAATGCCATAAAAATGCCATACATCTTTCCCATAGTTTGCAGATGCTATAACTTTTGCGCAAACCAATCAATATACCCCTATTGTGATTTTTATTATCAAGAATATGTGGAAGAATACATATCGGCCTAAACTGATGAAGAAATGTGTTTTTTATTTAATATTTTTGTGGATATTTATTATAGCAAAAAGTAAAAGATATAAATATATTTTTTTTTTTTCAAAATTGTCGCTGTTTTTTGTTTATAGCGCAAAAAATAAAAACCGCAGAGGTGATCAAATACCACCAAAAGAAAGCTGTATTTGTGGGAAAAAAAGGGACGCAAATTTTGTTTGGGTACAGCGTCGCACGACCGCGCAATTGTCAGTTAAAGCGACGCAGTGCCAAATTGTAAAAAGTGCTCTGGTCTGGAAGGGAGTAAAATCTTCCAGGGCTGAAGTGGTTAAAGGAGACTTTATATACGCTGTATGTATACTGTATTTATCGGCATATAACATGCACTTTTTTCCCCCTGAAAAAAGGGGGCAAATCATGGGTGCATGCTATACACCGATACCTGTGGCTCAGTCTTTAAACAATCTCTCTGCAGCTTGGTCCCCGGGCTTCCATGGTCACAGCAGATGCACCTGATCTCTGCACAGGCTCTGTGATCCACACTTGCCCCGACTGGATCCAATCTGCTGTTGCCAGAAGGGAGGGGGAGCAGGGAAGTAGACAAAACTCACAGAGCCTCTGCTGCCTCCTAGTGGCAGGGGGAATAGAAAGCCTGCAGCCTCCAGCATCTCTGCTGCAATTCAGCACAACAGTGAGGGGAGAGAGTATTCTACATTGCTCTGGAAGTCTCCAGTCTGGTCACATGATGCCGCAAGGTCTATTTCCTCTTGCTTTCTTCTTAAGGCTGGATGGTCCTCAGTGATTGCAGAGAGCAGCACTGGTGTGATTATGTCCATGCGGTTCTCTGCATCCATGATGCTCCATACCTCCCAACTTTTTGAGATGGGAACGAGGCACACCTATTAGCAAAAGTATGTAGGCATAGGACACGCCCCTATGCCACAACCCCATAAAGGTGAATTGTACAAAAAAAGATTAGTTAAAGCCACAAGTGATTTTTTTTTTTTTACCATTACTATTCCTTTATATTGGCTTTTGACATTCACAAATGTAGCAATTTAGAAATTGGATGAAAGGTTTAGCGCTGGGAAACACTTTTTGAAAGATAAAAAGTGCATTTTATATACAATTTATAAAGATCAGACCAAAATGAGGGACAAATGAGGAGGAAAGAGGGACAGTGGGACTTTGTTCCAAATCAGGGACAGTCCCTTGAAATCCGGGACAGTTGGAAGCTATGGATGCTCTGCACTTACACTATGTCCTCAGTCTTCTGGGTTGAATTAAGCTATGTGTCATTCCTCCAAGGAGACTAAGCAGGGGCGGCCCGTCCATCGCCACCTCCCCTATCCATGCGTCCGGGCCCCTTCAGGACATCGTCGCGCATGAATTCCAACGGGGAGGGGCTGTTATTTTTTTTCAAAGCACCGATTAGAGCCAGAGGCTCTAATAGGCTTCAATATAGCGCTCTCAGCCCACCCAGATATGTTACAACAGCGAATAAACATGTAACACTGATCCTCCTCCCGGCCAATCAGGAAGCGGGTTTTGAAACCGGTCACCCAATTGGCTGAAAGGACAGGCGAACCTATTGGATGCCTATGAGGAGGAGGGGAGCAGCTGGAAGCGGCTATGGAGGAGAGGACTCGGAGCCGAGCAGCTGCACCACGCTGCCTGCCTCCCACCACGATGGGGTAGGTGCTGGACCGATCGGCAAACAGCGGGGGGGGGGGGTTGGTTGTTTGCCGCCCTCCAAAAAAAAAAAAAAAAACACCAGTATGTCACCACACTGAGACTGGGGACATACTGTGAGTTCAGATATCCTGGTTCTTCTTCTTCTTTTTTTTTTTCTTGCAACAAAAAAATGTGCCTAGTGTTGGCCTTTTAAATCTTTGACTATTATTAAAGCACTAATAAACCCAAAAGCAAAAATGTAATATATCGCAGCTTGCCAGCATTTAGATATGGAGGCTGCATTCACTCTTTAATTTATTATTTTTGGAATTTTTTTCATTGGGTATGATGCATGGTAGAACCTCATTTCCAATGTCATTTGTGGGGTAGAACACCCCCCATCGTGGAAAAACCAGGAAGATCTTTGCAGTTGGTGGGCTGTAATAAGCGATGTTTTGTGAGTTTACATGAAGCAGATTATGGAAAAAATGTATTAGGCTGGAGTGTCCCTTTGGGTGTCTTAAAACAAAATGAGCAATCTAAACTCTGCAGCGAGAATTCCTGGAAAGCAATAAATGGTCCAATTTAATGCCAAAGTGGTAAACAGCCGAGCCCGGTACAAAGGACCATTTTAACTGCTCCCCCGTCACGCTGCTGTGTACCAACTGACGTTCCATTTATCAAGAGTGATTAATCATGATACTTGGGGTGCCAGCCATATATTATACTGTAATTGGAAAGTACGGGAGGGACTCTAGGAATGGAAGACGTCTTTCACCACGGGAAGGCCCAGGCTAGTCTTATGCTATAGTCGTCCTGCAATTGATGTTAAACACACTCAGTGACGGACAATGGAGTTACCAGTTCTAAGACTAGAAGGAAAGCCTAATTGGAAGACATTAGGCTGCTAAAGCATTGACAACTGCCATTTTTTTCTTTTCTTAAAATGCATCTTTTTTTCTTTTTTTTGTTTTATATACCTTCTTTTCTTTTTTTTTTCTTCCATCTACTTTCTCATCTCAGTGCTGAAGATCCTCTTTAGCCTCTTTTAGCCAATTCTTGTCTACATGCCCTCGCTCCAGCAACAGCTGTTCATCATTTCTCTGAACAGTGACAACAGTGGGACACGCCAGCACAACGTGTCTTGGGACGTCCGTTTGTGATCTCTACTAAGGGCGCATATGGCAGGTCTACAACGCAGGGGTCCAATTGGGAGACAGTTGTCACCACATTTTCAGCTTTCAGCGCTCTCACAGTTTGAATGACAATTACTCAGTCATGCAAGACTGTACCCATATGAAACTTGCGTCCTTTTTTCACACAAATAGAGCTTTTTTTGGTGCTATTTAATCACCAGTGGGTTTTTTCATTTTTTGTGCTATAAATAAAAAAGGACCGTCAATTTTGTGAAAAAAATACCTTTTTCTTTGTTTCTGTCATAAAATTTTGCTAATTAGTCATTTTTCTTCATAACTTTTGCCCAAAATTTATACTGCTACATATCTTTGGTAAAAATAACCCAAATTAGTGGATATTATTTGGTCTTTGTGAAAGTTATAGAGTCTACAAACTATGGTGCCAATCACTGAAAATTGATCACATCTTAACAGGCCAGTACATCAGGTGAATCTCATTTCTTGAGACACTAACATTTCAGGAAAGTACAAATACCCCCCAAATTACCCCTTTTTAGAAAGTAGACATTCCAAGGTATTAAGTAAGTAGCATAGTGAGTTTTTTTAAGTTGTCATTTTTTCCCACAATTCTTTGCAAAATGAAGATTTTTTTGATTTTTTAAATTATTTTTACAAAATTGTCTTATTATCAGGTTATTTCTCACACACAGCATATGCATACAACAAATTACACCCCAAAATACATTCTGCTACTCTTCCTGAGTATGGCAATACCACATGTGTGAGACTTTTACACAGCCTGGCCACATACAAAGGCCCAACATTGAAGTAGCACCTTCAGGCGTTCTACGAGCATAAATAAACAAACAAGATATTTGGGGGGCACACCTTCTCACTAAAGCTGGTGCAGCCATAAGACCATACAATAGAAGAGAAATATTACAGCGCACACATGCAAAAAGATTCACCTCCAGCAAGGCTAATTTAAAAACACCTAAACATTCTCAAAAAGACATTTTCAAAAATATGGGGATTTGGTCACACCATATTGCTATATGGTGCTAAGCCCACTTACTGCGACAAAGTACCCCATATAGCAATATGGTGTGACCAAATCCCCGTATTTTTGAAAATGTCTTTTTGAGAATGTTTAGGTGTTTTTAAATTAGCCTTGCTGGAGGTGAATCGTTTTGCATGTGTGCGCTGTAATATTTCTCTTCTACGAGCATAAATGACACATCTCATTTCTCAACCACCTATTATACTTTTGAAGGCCCTGGAGCACCAGGACAATGGAATTGCCCACAAAATGACCCCATTTTGGAAAAAAGCAAACACCCCAACATATAATCTATGAGGCATAATGAGTCTTTTGAATGGTTCATTTTTTTCCAGAAGTTTTTGGAAAATGTGGAAAAAAAATGAAAACACATTTTTTTTTTTTTACACAAAGTTGTCAATTTATAACATATTTCTAACACATAGCATGTGTATAGCAAAAATTACATCCCAAAATACATTCTGCTACTCTTCCCGAGTATGGCGATACCACATGAGTGAGACTTTTACACAGCCTGGCCACATGCAGAGGTCCAACATTGAAGTAGTACCTTCAAGCGTGCTAGGAGCATAAATCACACATCTCATTTCATTCCTACCTATCACACTTTTGAAGGTCCTTGAGCACCAGGACAGTGGAATTACCCACAAAATAACCCCATTTTGGGAAGCAAATGAGGCATGGGCTGCGAATAGGTACTCAGGTACTCTGATGGGCTGCAGATAGGTACTCCGATGGGCTGGAGACAGGTACTCAGGTACTCTGATGGCCTGGTGACATGTACTGGGGTACTTTGATGGCCCGGTGACAGGTACTCTGGTACTCTGATGGTCTACAGATAGGTACGTGGGTACTCTGATGGGCTGGTGACAGATACTCTGATGGGCTACAGATAGGTACTTGGGTACTCTGATGGGCTGGTGACTGGTATTCGGGTACTCGGTACTCATATGGACTGTGACAGGTACTCAGGTACTCCGGTACTCAGATGGACTGTGAGAGGTACTCATATGGACTAACAGGTACTCAGATGAACTGTGAAAGGTACTATGATGGGTGATGACAGGTCCTCTTTATTGGGGGGGCAGTCAGTGTGATTGGTGTACACTGTAAGCGGTAACGCGATGTTACCGCAATCTCCTCACACACGATCGGTGCGTGAGGAGGAGAATCCGGTAACATCTCGTAACCGCGGTCTGTTGACATTTAGTGATCGGCTGTGAAAGGATCACAGCCGATCACATGGTAAACAGCCACCTGCCAATGGCTGTTTACCAGTGTCGGTGACGAGCAGTGTTACCGGGAACACAACGCCACCGACGTGCACTCGCAGCGTGCTTGCGATCGCACGCATGTGCCATGCACAGTGGGACGAAACCATCTGTGATCGGCCGTGACTTCATCACGGCCAATCACGTGGTAACACCCTCTCGGTGGCGAGCGGTGTCTCCGTGACACGCCGCCACATACGGAAATGGAGGGCCGTCATATGACACCCTCCCAGAACGAGAGCCATGCCGACTGGCCGGACGGACAGCGGGCGGCAAGCGGTTAAATTGAGATCTACTTTAATAACATTATGTATTATTATAATTACTAATTTTTTATTATGTAATTAATTATTTAAATCTAGACAGATTTTAGTGATTGAATTTAGAGCTACTTAAAACAAAAATATGTATTATTATTATTATTAATGTTATTATATTAATAATATTAGACAACAGCAATGACATTTTTTCTGCTTTCAACACATCAACTTCAGGAACAACATGTTTGTTTGTTGTTCAATATGTCCCACCCACTTTCAGATGACATTGTAACTAGATAATCAACGTTATTTACTGCACCACTCGCTGCCCGCCATATAGCAATATGACGTCGGCAAAGTGTTTGCGATATCCTGACCAGACGTCATATGACGTTGCCAGGATATCAAGACACTGCGCACCCCCGTGGTGCAGCGATCGTTGCTGCGGCGTTTTAGTCTGACACACCGCAAGTCCGATCTAGGTAACGAGTCTCTGATGAAGACTCTTTACCACGTGATCAGCCATGTCCAATCACGGCTGATCACAGTGTAAACAGGAAGAGCCGTTGATCGTTTTTTCCTCACTCGCGTCTGTCAGACGTGAGTAGAGGAGAGCCGATCGGCTGCTCCTCTGACAGGGGGGGTCTGTGCTGATTGATTATCAGCAGAGCAGCCCCCCCCCCGAGGATGCCCACACTGGACCACCAGGGATCCCACCACTAGTCACCAACAGGTATGCCACCCTAGACCACCAGGGATGCCAATCAGTGCCCACAATGGATGCCAATTAGTGCCCACAATGGGCATCACTGATTGGCAGGCATTAATGTTTGGCACAGATTGGCATCCATCAGTACCATCCATTAGTGTACATCAGTGCCCATCCATGTCACCTATCAGTGCCTATCCATGCTGCCTTTCAGTGCTCATCAGTGCCACCTATGTGTACCCATCAGTGCTGCATATCAGTGCCGCATATCAGTGCCCATCATCAGTGCCAATCAGTGCCACCTTATTGGTGCCACCTCATCGGTGCCCATCAGTGCCACCCTCTCAGTGCCCGTCAGTGCAGCCCCATCAATACTTATCAGTGAAGGAGAAAACTTACTTATCTACAAAGTTTTGTAACAGAAACAAAAAAAACATATTTTTTTCAAAATTTTCAGTCTTTTTTTAATTTGTTTAGCAGAAAATAAACACTGCAGAGGTGATCAAATACCACCAAAAGAAAGCTCTATTTGTGGGAACAAAATTATAAAAATTTAGTTTGGGTACAGTGTAGCATGACCGCGCAATTGTCATTCAAAGTGCGACAGCGCTGAAAGCGGAAAATTGGTCTGGGCAGGAAGGTGTATAAGTACCCCCTATTGAAGTGGTTAAAGTGATATTAGAGGCAGACAAAAACAGGGGTAGTACTAAGTATTACCAAAAAGGCAGACTTTATAGGCTATGAAAACAATAGAGAGGGAGAATAATATCAGTGACTACGATTATTGAAATTTACATAACACAGAATAGTCAAAAGGAGATAAAAAGCATCTCATATATGCATCTGTGTTTAAGTGCAGTGAGCCCTTGTACGTCTACGCGTTTCGCCGTTAGGCTTCTTCAGGACACGGCCAACGTTCAAACACGAAACAGATAAGAGAAATATTTCTCTATCTTAGTTTGGATTACATTCTAAATATGCCCAGAATTAGATGGGAGATGAGTTTTTGAAAGTACGATTAAAAAACAGTTTATTTGGCTAAGTCTGTGCGCAGGGGCATAGAAAGCTTGTATTCCTGGTCAGGAAGCGGCCAACAAGATTAGAATGGCGTCCGCAATACATGAGACATATGTGCTTAATTAGGCTTCAGCAATGCTAGTAGCTAAGTAAAGCTTGACAGCCGGTCGCTGTGTGTCAGCAGTTCATGTAAAAAGCATGCCCCTGGGAGTCAGGCAAATCCTGCACTTGGACGTGGCTATTTTAGTGCACCCTCCTTTCATTCTACAATTGATATTAGAGGCAATTACTTATGTATTTATTTTAAAAAAAAAACAAACATGTTATACTTACCTGCTCTGTGTTATGGTTTTGCACAGAGCAGCCCCCCCGATCCTCCTTTTCTCAGAACCGTCGCCACCGCTCATGGCCCCTCCCTCCTGCCAAGCCGCTGCTCTGCATGTCCATCCACACATAGAGCTGTGGCTCGGCCCCGCCTTCTCTCCTCATTGGCTCACTGGCTGTGATTGACAGCAGCAAGAGCCAATGAGGAGGGAGAGTCCCCAGAGAGCCGAGGCTCTTGTGCACATCGCGGGGATCGCGATGAGCCTCAGGTAAGTATTAGGAGGGGATGGGGAGCTGCTGCACAGAGAGGGCTTTTTACCTTCATGCATAGAATGCATGAAGGCAAAAAAAAAAAAAATGGAGCCTTTGGAACTACTTTAACCACTTGCTGACCAGCTCACACACCTTTACGTCGGCAAGTTGGCTCCTTCACGCAAATCACTGTACCTGTACGTCAGATCCTTTAAGAGCCATAACAGGCGCGCGTGCACAGCGGGGGACCCGATGCACGTGGCCGGCGGCCGCGATGTCCGCCGTCCACCCGCGATTGCGGGCACGAGAGCCAGAATGGGGATCTGTGTGTGTAAACACACAGATCCCCGTTCTGACAGGGGAGGAGAGACAGATCTGCTGTTCCAAGTAATTAGGAACAGCGATATGTCTCCTCCCCAAGTCAGTCCCATCCCCCCCACAGTTAGAAACACTCATAAGGGAACACATTTAACCCCTTCCCTGCCAGTGACATTTATACAGTAATCAGTGGCTATTTTTAGCTCTGATCGCTGTATAAAGGTCGATGGTCCCAAAAAAAGTGTCAAAAGTGTCCGATCTGTCCGCCTCAATGTCGCAGTCCCTCTAACAATTGCTGATCACCGCCATTACTAGTAAAAAAAAAAAATAATAATAATTAAAAAAATGCAATAAATCTATCCCCTATTTTGTAGACGCTATAACTTTTGTGCAAACCAATCAATATACGCTTATTGCGATTTAAAAAAAAAATTTTACCAAAAATATGTAATAGAATATATATCGGCCTAAACTGATGAAGAATTTTTTTTTTCAAATTATTTTTGGGGATTGTTTATAGCGCAAAAAATAAAAACCGCAGGGGTGATCAAATACCACCAAAAGAAAGCTCTATTTGTGGGAAAAAAAGGACGCAGTGCTATATCGCAAAACACGGCCTGGTCATTAACCACCTCAATACAGGACACTTTTACCACCTTCCTGCCCAGGCCAATTTTCAGCTTTCAGCGATGTTACACTTTGAATGACAATTGCGCTGTCATGCTACACTGTAATCATGTGAAATTGTTATCATTTTCTTCAGAATAATAAAGCTTTCTTTTGGTGTTATTTAATCCCTTCTGAGTTTTATATTTTTCCTAAAAAAAAAAAAAAAGAAAGACAGAAAATTATAGTTTCTGTCAGTAAATTTTGTAAATAAGTAATTTTTCTCCTTCACTGATGGGCGCTGATGAGGCGGCATTGATGGGCACTGATTAGGTGGCACTGATGAGGAGGCACTAATATGCCGCACTTATGGGGACTGATAGGTGGCACTAATATGTGGCACTGTTGAGCACTGATAGGTGGCACTAATGGGTGGCACCGGTGGGCACTGATGGGCACAGATAGGCTGCATGGATAGGCGGCACTGATGGACACTGATGGGCGGCACTGATGGGCATTGATGGGCAAAAGTGATGGGCATTGATGGGCAAAAGTGATGGGCATTGATGGGCAGCACTGATACTCAGCACTGACTGGCATCACTAATGGCCACTGGTTGCTGGCACTTGAGGGCACTGATTTCTGGCACTTGTGGGCACTGATTGCTGGCACTTGTGTGCAATGGTGGGCACTGATTGCTAGAGGAGAGGAGGGATGCCAGCCGCACTGCAGTGGGGGCGACGCAACACGGTTGGAAGCCCAGACAGTAGGGAGAATCAGCATCGCACAGAGTGATTAGGGTGTGCCCAGGCACACCCATATGCGCACACCTATGGAGTAAAGAAAGGATGAAGATAAAAAAAAGTCTTGAGCCTTTAGAACTACTTTAAATTGTCACTGTTCATAAAACTATGGCTGGTCAGTATATATCTAAAATGCAACACCAGAAATAACCCGTTTGTGGTATATGGTTTGTCCCAACCCCCGGCCTGTTATAGGAGATAGAAATAATGAAATACTGGATCTACCTTCAGGCCTCCTGGTTATTGTTTCATTGTCTGCTCCAAAAATTCCCCCAAATTCCTGATCTCTTCAACCTACTCTCAGTTGACTTCAAACCACCCTGTGAGGTCACCAGGGCCGGATTTCCCATAAGGCCACCGAGGCCAGGCCTCGGGGCGGCAGTGGTACAGGGGCAGCCCGGCGCCGCTCCTGCAACGACTTCTCGGCCGCCCCCCACACTAACCTAGCAGCATGCAGCGCACCCGGGCACCAGAGAGGTGGGGGCACTGAAGCGCTAGAGTGCTCCTCTCCTTCCTCCTACTCTCTGTGTCCAGACGTGGCTCCCTCCGCTCCCACCGCCGCCGCTGCTGTTTTTTTCGAGGCTTCAGCCTGTCCCCCCTCCCTCCTCCTGTCAAAGAAGGAGAGCAGCCGCCGGAGATCGGAGCGGCTGGTCTCTGTGCGGGGGGCGGGGGGGGGCGCATGTTCTCCTGTGTCTCTCACTCCCGCCCAAGCCTGTCTCCATCTGTTCCATCTGTTCACTTATAGAGGGGGAGTTGTCCTGGGAGGGGGGGTTGTTCTGGGGCTCTGTACTAGTAAAGGGGGGGGGTTGTCCTGGGGCTCTGTACTAGTGAAGGGGGGGTTTGTCTGGGGGGGGTTGTACTAATGAAGGGGGGGTTGTCCTGGGGGTCTGTACTAATGGAGGGGGGGGTTGTCCTGGGGGTCTGTACTAATGGAGGGGGGGGTTTGTCCTGGGGGGTCTGTACTAATGAAGGGAGGGGTGGTTTGTCCTGGGGGGTCTGTGCTAATGGAGGGGGTGGGGGTTGACCTGGGGGGGTTTGTACTAATGGAGAGGGGGTTGTCCTGGGGGGGTTTGTACTAATGCAGGGGGTGTTGACCTGGGGGGGGTTTGTACTAATGGAGGGGGGTTGTCCTGGGGGGTATGTACTAATGGAGGGGGGGTTGTCCTGGGGGGTATGTACTAATGGAGGGGGGTTGTCCTGGGGGGTTTGTACTAATGGAGGGGCATTTGTCCTGGGGGGTCTGTACTAATGAAGGGAGGGGGGTTGGTCCTGGGGGGGTCTGTGCTAATGGAGGGGGTGGGGGTTGACCTGGGGGGGTTTGTACTAATGGAGAGGGGGTTGTCCTGGGGGGGGTTTGTACTAATGGAGGGGGGTTGACCTGGGGGGGGTTTGTACTAATGGAGGGGGGTTGTCCTGGGGGGGTATGTACTAATGGAGGGGGGATTGTCCTGGGGGGTATTTACTAATGGAGGGGGGATTGTCCTGGGGGGGTTTGTACTAATGGAGGGGCGTTTGTCCTGGGGGGTCTGTACTAATGAAGGGAGGGGGGTTTGTCCTGGGGGGGTCTGTACTAATGAAGGGAGGGGGGTTTGTCCTGGGGGGGTCTGTACTAATAAAGGGAGAGGGGTTTGTCCTGGGGGGGGTCTGTACTAATGAAGGGAGGGGGGTTTGTCCTAGGGGGGGTCTGTACTAAGGGAGGGGGGTTTGTCCTGGGGGATCTGTACTAATGAAGGGAGGGGGGTTTGTCCTGGGGGGTCTGTACTAATGAAGGGAGGGGGGTTTGTCCTGGGGGGGTCTGTACTAATGAAGGGAGGGGGGGTTGTCCTAGGGGGGGTCTGTACTAAGGGAGGGGGGTGGTTTGTCCTGGGGGGGTCTACACCCAGGAAAGTACACCCAGGACTCCAGAGGGAGAGAGCAGTGCTGAGGGAACACCATCAGAGAGAGAACCCCGCTGCCCTGCGCCACCAGAGGGAAAGCCACACAGCCTAGCGCCATCCCTGGCGGAGAAAGGAATGGAGTCATTGCAGGAATACAGATCTGGGTGCTACCCAACAGACTTGCCACGGGCAATTCAGAGTGAGCTGACTCCTGATCAGAGGGAACCGTTGCTGTATCGCTGGGTCAGGTGAGAGGGCCGATCGGCCATTATCTACTAATGTCCATAGGAACTGCAGTCTCTGACCGTCTCCTGTATCATGTCTGCAATCTCTGACCATCTCCTGTACTATGATTGCAGTCTCTGACCATCTCTTGTATCATGTCTGCAGTCTTTGACCGTATTATGTCTGGGGGCTCTTTCTGGTGGTGTGTGTGTGTGGGGGGGGGGGTTGGGGGGGGCGGCATTGAAGGGCCCGGCCTTGGGGCGGCAAAGGGAGTAAATCCGGGCCTGGAGGTCACACCACGTGTCTTCATAAAACGAAGAAGAATAGGGTTGATGTTCTTCTAATAAAAGTTTCTTATGGTGCTTGATGCTCCCAGACGTTAGAAGATCCCATTATAATCTCACTTTTCTTTATATTACCTATGTCCCTTTACATATAGATAAGAATAGGCTTGGTTACATGCTGTTCTGCGTACTTATTTGATGAATTATTTATCAGTGTTATGGTTCATTGATTTTCTGTATCATTAAGTACAAAGCACGCCTTCAAAGTAAAAGATGATTAAAGTGAGATAATATTTGCTAAGTTCTAAGTGAAGTTGAAGCTAAGTAAACAAAATAAAAGAAAATAATTACTTATAGTACCTGACCGCGAGATTGTGTTTCCAGCGCGACGGCGACAGGGTACTGTGAATGTCGCGCTGGCTCGCTCATCGGGAAAGGAAAACTTTGTTTTCCTTCCGCGATGAGTGACAGGCAGTGCTGACAGCTGTCTGGTATGTATCCTGAGGCGGGAACACCGCGCCAAATTTTCAATGAAAAAACCGGCGTGGGTTCCCCCCTCGGAGGCATACCAGGCCCTTAGGTCTGGCATGGATTGTAAGGGGAACCCCCTATGCCGAAAAATCGTCGTGGGGGTCCCCCCCAAATCCATACCAGACCCTTATCCGAGCATGCAGCCCGGCCGGCCAGGAAAGGGGGTGGGGACGAGCGAGCGCCCCCCCCCCTCCTGAGCCGTACCAGGCCGCATGCCCTCAACATGGGGGGGTGGGTGCCTTGGGGGAGGGGGGCGCCCTGCGGCCCCCCCACCCCAAAGCACCTTGTCCCCATGTTGATGAGGACAAGGGCCTCTTCCCGACAACCCTGGCCGTTGGTTGTCGGGGTCTGCGGGCAGGGGGCTTATCGGAATCCGGGAGCCCCCCTTAATAAGGGGGCCCCCAGATCCCGGCCCCCCACCCTGTGTGAATGAGTTTGGGGTACATGGTACCCCTACCCATTCACCTAGGGAAAAGTGTCAATGTAAAAAAAAACACACTACACAGGTTTTAAGAATAATTTATTAGTCAGCTCCGGGGGTCTTCTTCCGACTTCGGGGGGTCCCCTTCCGACTTCTCCCGGTGTTCGGCCTCTTCTCCCGGTGTTCGGCCTCTTCTCCCGGGCCCCACCGCTATCTTCTTCCAGCTCTATTGCCAGCGAGGGGCCCGGTCTGCTGCCGCTGTCTTGTCGCCGCTGTCTTGTCGCCGCTGTCTTGTCGCCGCTGTCTTGCCGCTTCTTCTCTTCTTTTCTTCTTCCCCGATGTTGACACGACGCTCTCTCCGACTCGAATGCTGTGTGCGAGCTGCGAAGCCA
Source organism: Aquarana catesbeiana (assembly GCF_042186555.1). Classification (NCBI taxonomy): domain Eukaryota; kingdom Metazoa; phylum Chordata; class Amphibia; order Anura; family Ranidae; genus Aquarana; species Aquarana catesbeiana. The sequence goes on from NC_133329.1 coordinate 406,449,309, forward strand.
TTTATATAGGCGGTAACCCCGCCCCCTTACGACGTCATGGTCCCAGCATGCGCAGGGACTCTGGCGTCATAAGGGGGCGTGACCCCAGAGTCCCTGCGCATGCTGGGACCATGACGTCGTAAGGGGGCGGGGTTACCGCCTATATAAATGGCTCCGCAGCTCGCACACAGCATTCGAGTCGGAGAGAGCGTCGTGTCAACATCGGGGAAGAAGAAAAGAAGAGAAGAAGCGGCAAGACAGCGGCGACAAGACAGCGGCGACAAGACAGCGGCAGCAGACCGGGCCCCTCGCTGGCAATAGAGCTGGAAGAAGATAGCGGTGGGGCCCGGGAGAAGAGGCCGAACACCGGGAGAAGAGGCCGAACACCGGGAGAAGTCGGAAGGGGACCCCCCGAAGTCGGAAGAAGACCCCCGGAGCTGACTAATAAATTATTCTTAAAACCTGTGTAGTGTGTTTTTTTTTACATTGACACTTTTCCCTAGGTGAATGGGTAGGGGTACCATGTACCCCAAACTCATTCACACAGGGTGGGGGGCCGGGATCTGGGGGCCCCCTTATTAAGGGGGGCTCCCGGATTCCGATAAGCCCCCCGCCCGCAGACCCCGACAACCAACGGCCAGGGTTGTCGGGAAGAGGCCCTTGTCCTCATCAACATGGGGACAAGGTGCTTTGGGGTGGGGGGGCCGCAGGGCGCCCCCCTCCCCCAAGGCACCCACCCCCCCATGTTGAGGGCATGCGGCCTGGTACGGCTCAGGAGGGGGGGGGCGCTCGCTCGTCCCCACCCCCTTTCCTGGCCGGCCGGGCTGCATGCTCGGATAAGGGTCTGGTATGGATTTGGGGGGGACCCCCACGCCGATTTTTCGGCATAGGGGGTTCCCCTTACAATCCATGCCAGACCTAAGGGCCTGGTATGCCTCCGAGGGGGGAACCCACGCCGGTTTTTTCATTGAAAATTTGGCGCGGTGTTCCCGCCTCAGGATACATACCAGACAGCTGTCAACACTGCCTGTCACTCATCGCGGAAGGAAAACAAAGTTTTCCTTTCGCGATGAGTGAGCCATCTCGGCGCTGGCCCCTGCGACGGGGCTCGTAGGTGTCAAATCTCGCCGAGAAGTGCGGCGAGATTGACACAATATCGCGGTCACCTACTGTCACCTTGCCGTAAACATATATGGGGTAGCGCAGCGGTGGGATTTCACGCCATGCTGCCACATTATGTGCCACTTTTCTGTGCTGGGAGCCCCCAGAACTGTGATCACACTGTCACCAGCACCCCGTAATCTTAATTTAAGATCAGTAGCCAGTAGATTCTGGCCAAAATGGGAATAACGATTTTTTTGCTTAGAATAAAAAAATGAGCTAACTTTACTGGTTAGTTTTTTTTTTTTTTTTTATTCATTAAAGTGTAATTTTGTTCCCAAAAAATTGCATTTGAACGACTGCTACGCAAATACAGTGTGACATAAAATATTGCAACAAATATTGCAACAACCACCATTTTATTCTCTAGGGTCTCTACTAAAAAAATTAGTGTCGGCTGTCGGCTTTAGCAGAGCAGAGAGAATTCTCTGTATAAAAAGATTCGGGAAATACTTTGTCAAAATCGCTACGGGGAAAAAAAATTGCGATAGCGATTCTTAACGGTTGATCGTGCAGCTCTGGTAGCCAGTAGGCCGGGCTTCCAATCACACGACCACTGTGAAAACCAATCACAGTAGTTACATGATCAGGGGCCGGCATAACAGCCTTGGGCATAGAGAGACCCTTAAAGGACCAGTGGAAGTAATGGGAAATCTAGGTCTTTATTTAACCAGTTCTGCTCCAGAAGGTTTTACCCCCCTTAAAGGGGTTGTAAACCCTCGAGGTTTGCATTCTATGCATTAAGGTGACAAAACCTCCTGTGATGCAGCAGCCTCCCCCCCCAGAGCCCCCCGTTTTACTTACCTGAACCCGGTCTTTCCAGCGACGGGGACGAGCACACCAGCTCCAGCCGGTGTCTTGGGTCCTGATTGGATAGATTGATAGCAGTGCAGGCATTGGCTCCCACTGCTGTCAATCAAATCCAATGACGTGGGATATGGGAGCCAGGGGGCGTGGCCCGAGTCCTGCTGTCTGTGTCAATAGATGCAGCAGCAGGACACGGGAGTGCACCTGCACAAGTGACCTGAGGGAGAGAGGCTCTCCAACGGGGCACTCGAGAAGAGGAGGAGCCATTAGGGCCATTGAGGGACCTCAAAAGAGGAGGATCATTTTTTTTTACACTAAAATGGCAAACATGTTTACTTACCTGCTCGGTACAGTGTTTTTTGCACAGAGCAGCCCCGATCCTCCTCTTTTTGGGTCCCTCACTGGTGCTACAGGTCCCTCCCTCCTGCCAGGTGCCCCCACAGCAAGCAGCTAAGCAGGCAGGCTCCCAAGCCACAGCTTTGGCTTATCTCCTTACTATCCCTTGTTGTCCTGGGCTGCTTGGTCTCTATCCTCTCTAGCCTACCATGAGCATGAGCTGGGAGACCCTGGGGGCCAGTTGCAGCACAGTCCATCCTCACCACTAGAGGCTCTGGTGAACACCTGCTGGCCCTCAGACTCCGCGCCCTGGCAAATCTTGTGCTCTAGCTCCCTGTGGGATCCATGTTGGTGATCCAGGGGACCTGCCTTCCTAAACCACCCAGAGTTCCATCCGCAACATTCAGCCGTAGGGTCCACTACCTTAACGGTGCACTCCTGACTCCAACGGTGTGCATCTGTCACCTAGACTCAGGTGACCTGACATGCTGAAATCAGAAAAACTATTTACCTTTTGTCAGAGTTCTATCCAGTCCACGACAGCCAGATGCTAAAAGCTTTTGCACTTAAATGGGCTGCAGAAACCAGTGACATGATTTTGCTCTATGCAGTATTTTGCACATGCTCCGGGGTGTTTCAGTGGGTTGAGAGAAAGGGACGTACTGGGACCATGGAATACATTAGTCTACTTTTTCTCAGATTAATGAGGTGAGAATATCAGCAAAAATATGAGCAAGACATTGAAGCGAAACTCTAGAAACTCAAGCACCCCTCTTCTCCCCTTGCCCTCCCCACCCCCCTTTCCAGTTAACGAGTTAGCCTAAAAATGCTTGAATTCTTTTTTTTTTTTGTCATATTCAGTCGACCATATAGAGAGGCATTAAATCAACTTTACAGTTCATTTTTTTACCAGCCCACTCTCTTTTGCCTCATCATTGTGACTCTTGCCATATCAAAAAAAAACAAAGAGAAAAGATTCCTGTAAAACCAGAGATGTACGTGTCTAGTCTCACGCCTATATCGTCTATAGCGGTTTATCGTTAACTGATTCGACAACATTTCCTTCTTATCTATTTACACCCCCCTCCTCCCTCCTCACCCCACCAGCCCCCCGCCCTCCCACCCCATCTCTCCAAGGTCTAATTTTTCCTTCACCCTTGTTCTGGTCCAGTCGATAATTCTTAAATACTACACCACGTTTTTTTAAATTTCACCCAGCGTTCCCACTCCTCTGAGCTCCTACTTCTTGCTTCCACTTCCGAGCTTGTCCTAGTCTCCAAGTAATAGGTTTCTTCTACTGCATCTATCCATTCCCATACCTCAGGGCTCTCCTTCCTCTGCCAGTTTTTAGGAATTGTTCGCTTTGCAGCATTCAGGAGGTGGGGAACCAATGATTGCTTGTATTTTTTAATGTCTCCAACACCCCCATGAAACAGGACCTCCCATGGGTCTCTTGGCACTTCTATTCCTGTTATTTTCTTTATTAGGTCAAGTACCTTACTCCAAAAATGTTTTATTTTGGGGCATGTCCACCAAAGGTGCGCCATCGTTCCAATTTCATTGCACCCCCGCCAGCAAAGAGCAGTTCTATTTTGATATTTGCTTGTTATCTCTGGAGTAAGATAACTTCTACTAATACATTTGTAGTTCATTTCTGCTGTCCTCACGTTGACTGCTGAGTTACAAATCATTTTAAGAATTCTTTTAATTGTGTTTTCCCCTTTCTTTGTGCCTAATTCCCTCTCCCATTTACTTATAAATGAGGGCATCTCCAGCTGGTCAGTCTTCATCAGGGCTTTATAAATTTTTGAGACAATATTTCTCGGGTCATCTGTGTCACATAACCTCTCAAAGTCCGTCAGATTGTCCCCTTCCCTGATCGGTAATGGAAGCTTACTCACAAAGTGGCACACCTGGAGATACCGCCATTCATCTAATCCACGTGCCTCACGCCCGTTACTAATTTCTTGTAGTGTCATAATTTTACCCTCCTTTATGATGTGTCTTAATTGTGTCTTTCCCCAAAGTGCTTCTTTTCCCCCCATGGTTTCTAGTCCTGGTGGGAAAAAGTTATTCTCTATAAGTGCTAATAGTGGTGAATTATAATTCCCATTTAATTTCTTATACACCCCATCCCAAATTCTAAGTGCATTTCGTGTTATTATGTGTGTATTTTCTCCTAAAATTCTAATATGAGGGGGATTCCAGATCAAACTTCCCAGTGGTGCTTTACTAAGATATTCTTCTATTCTTACCCAGCGTTTTTCATTTATTTTCTTTGCCCATTCTACTAGTCTAGCCATTACTGCTGCCTTGTCATAATTCTGAACATCTGGCACCGCCAGGCCCCCATGCATTTTCTTTTGTTTTAAAGTACTGAAAGAGACTCTCGGTTTTTTATTTTTCCATATGAAGCTCATTATTATATTTTTTAACTTTCTCAGATAATATAAGGGTAGTGGTAGTGGTATCATCTGGAACACGTATGTAATCTTAGGGAGTAATACCATTTTAATAACATTAATGCGATGGATCCATGAGATAGCTTTCTTTGCATAATTTTTACATTCTGCTCTAACTGTATCTAACAGGGGTACGTAATTTATTGTGAAAATTTTTTTAGTTGAATTGGCAAGCTTGATTCCCAGGTACGTTAGTTTTTTAGCCCATCTAAAACTATATTTTTTTTTTAGTATCTCAATTTCTGATTTCTTTAAATTTATATTTAGTATTTCCGATTTTGTCATGTTTATTTGAAAGTTAGACAGCTCCCCATACTCCCTTAGGGCCTTGACCAGTTTGGGCATAGTGATTTCAGGGTCCGAGATGTATAACAATACGTTGTCGGCAAAAGCTGCGACTTTATGTTCATCTTCTCCAATCTTAATACCCCTGATATCTGGGTCAGCACAAATTTTTGCCAGGAGAGGCTCCATAGTAAGGACAAAGAGCAACGGGGACAGAGGACACCCCTGCCTCGCACCATTCCCCATTTCTAGTGGCTGAGACATAACTCCATTCACACCCACCATTGCTAATGGGTGGTGGTACAGGGCTTTAATCCTCTGATACATTTTGGGACCAAGACCTATGGTCTCCAAGGTCTGGAACATGAACCCCCAGTCTACCCTGTCGAAAGCCTTTTCGGTGTCAATCGACAGTAGTAGTCCTGGGGGTCCATCCACCTTCATTTTTTGCATCAGGAGTAATGTTCTGACCCCGTTGACCCCACCTGGTCTGGACTGACCAGGGCGTTCATAGATCCCTTTAACCTCTCGGCCAGTATTTTTGCGTAAAGTTTCGTGTCAGTATTGAGAAGGGAGATGGGGCGATAGCTTGAGCAGAGTGTTTTTTCTTTTCCCTCCTTTAGAATGATTATAATAGAAGCCTTTAAGGCCTCCTGGCTCATATCATAATCCTCTCCCAACCCATTGAAATACTGGCACAACCTAGGAATCAATATTTCTTTGAATTTCCTATAATAGGTTAATGTAAATCCGTCCGGGCCTGGACTTTTCCCGGTTGCCATACCTGCTATTGCTTTCCTTATTTCTTCTTTGCTTATTGGGGCTTCCATTCCCTCTCTTTCCCCAACTGAGATTCTAGGTAATTTTGCCCTCTGTAGATATTCGTTATTTCTCTCTCTCCTACTATTATGCAGTGTGTCCTGTTTGCGGACTGAGTATAGCTCCTGATAGTAGTTTTTAAAAACCTCCGCTATTTCTTTATAAGAATACTTTATATGGCCATCTTTAGTCTGGATTTTTTCTATAAAATTCCTCGTTTTCCGCTTTTGCACTATATTCGCTAAGAGTTTACCTGATTTATTGGCCCAACGATATCTGTCCCCCAGGATCTTACTATGTTTTGCTCTTACTTCTTGTTCCATTAAAGTTTTTAACTCTGCTCTTTTAATGATGATGTGTTAATATAGCACTTGGGAAGGTCGCCCTATTTGTGCCTTATGTTTCTGTTCTAGGCTGGCCAGTTCCTCTATTAATTTTTGAGTTTTCTCACGTCTCTCTTTCTTCTTCCTTGTTCCTATCTCAATTAATATCCCTCTGATGTAAACTTTATGGGCCTGCCACAAGGTAGACTCAGAAACTTCTCCCATGTCGTTACTCATGAAATAGTCTCTCAGTTCTTTACTGATTCTGTTGAACCCTTCGTCCCCGCTTATCAACTCTTCATTTAGGCGCCACTGCCCTGGGGGTCTACTCTTTTCCCCTATTTTTATTTCTATGGTCAGTGGTGCATGGTCTGAATAAGTTATATTTCCTATCCATTAATCTGCCACCCTCTCAATTTCTCTATGGTCTATCAATCCATAATCAATCCGGGAGTATGACTCGTGCACAGGCGAATAAAACGTGTAGTCTCTTCCCCTTGGATGTTGCACTCTCCATATGTCTACCAACTGTAGGCTGGCGAGCTTTTGCTTCATCTTGCTTAGTTGGATACTATTCTTCACCTGTGCCCGAGCCGTACTGTCCAGACCCGGGTCCATGCAGAAGTTAAGATCTCCGATCAATATCAGTTGCCCTTGTCTAAACTTCATTAATTTCTCTAGAGGTGAGAATATCAGCAAAAATATGAGCAAGACATTGAAGCGAAACTCTAGAAACTCAAGCACCCCTCTTCTCTCCTTGCCCTCCCCACCCCCCTTTCCAGTTAACGAGTTAGCCTAAAAATGCTTGAATTCTAATAAAATACTTCCCTAAATTGTTAGTCGCATGAGATCCTGAGCCTTCTACCTCCTCCTTCAGCAGACAAGAGTCCTTCCTTCATCCAACCCAAATACAATAAGTAGGAATCATTGTTATTATTATTATTTTACAGGATTTATATAGTGCCAACAGTTTGCGCAGCATGGGGAAGACAGTACAGTTGCAATACAATTCAATACAGCAGGAATCAGAGGGCCCTGCTCGTTAGAGCTTACAATCTAGAAGGGAGGGTCAAGTGAAACAAAAGGTAATAACTGTGGGGGATGAACTGATGGAGGAAATGAAAATACAGTTGTTTGGTGTGGGTAGGGTAGGCTTTTCTGAAGAGGAGGGTTTTCAGGGATCGTCTAAAAGATAATAGAGTAGGAGATAATCTGACAGGTTGGGGTACCAAGTGCCAAAGGATTGGAGAGGCTCTGGAAAAGTCCTGGAGGCGAGCAAAGGAGGAGGTGACGAGGAAGCTAGAGAGCAGGAGGTCTTGAGAAGAACGAAGAGAACGATTAGGTTGGTATTTAGAGACTAGGCTAATGATGTAGCTGGGGGCTAAGTTGTGGATGGCTTTGTAAGTAGTTGTTAGCATTTTGAATTTAATTTGTTGGGTGAGTGGAAGCCGGTGGAGGGATTGACAGAGAGGTGTAGCAGATACTGAGCGATTGGTAAGGTGTATGAGTCTGGCAGCAGCATTCATGATGGACTGAAGGGGGGATAGACTATGTAGAGGTAAGCCAATAAGGAGGGGGATGCTGTAGTCGAGGCGAAAGATGACCAGGGAGTGAATTAAGAGCTTCGTTGCATCATTGGTTAGAAAGGGGCGTATTTTGGAGATGTTGCGGAGGTTGAGGCGGCAAGATTTGGACAGTGATTGGATGTGGGACTTAAAGGAGAGTTCACACACCTAGGACGTTGGCATGTGAGGATGAGCTGATAGTTGTGCCATCGATTTTGACAGAGAGATCAGGGGAAGGTGGACGTGGTGGAGGAAAAATTATAAGTTCGGTTTTGGATAGATTGAGTTTGAGGAAGTGGAGTGACATCCAGGCTGATATGTCTGTTAGTAAATTAGAGATATGTGAGGATACGGAGGGAGTGAGCTGAGGGGTAGAGAAATAGATTTGGGTGTCGTCAGCGTTGAGATTGTATTGGGCCATGGGAGGCTATCAGCTGGCCCAGGGAGGCGGTGTAAATTGAAAATAGGAGAGGTCCAAGAACAGAACCTTGGGGGCCCCCAACAGAGAAAGGAAGAGGAGAGAAGGAAGTAGAATTGTAAGTAACGCTAAAGATGCGGTTCGATAAGAAGGAAGTGAACTAACCAAGAGTACAGTCACGGAGACCAAACGCGTGGAGTTTTTTGTATCATCTTATTTCACTTTTATACCTTACTAAATTTTTTCCAATATGTTTCCATTTCATATGTAGTACATTTTTTTATAATAATGAAAAATGTTAATGCAACATAAAAAAGAAATGGATCAAAATCCATGTCATTACATTATTTCAGATGCTTCAAATATTAACAAAAAGCCCAAACTATCGCATCCTGTCATCCAAATTAAACAAATGAGTGTGAATGAATAGTTTCGTTATAAATGATTTCAGATCAATTGAAATTCGTTACTGTTGTGATTCAGAGATTCAGATACATCCAAATCGCCGAATGACGAAAATTCCATCCAAATTATGATGCGTAACAAAATGAATTGCACGTGTCAAACACAGACACTTGCAAATGGCTGTCCAGTGGCAAGGACCAGAAGTAGGGTGCAGGCTGGAATAAAATATTACTTAAGGCATCCTGAATTAATATTGGTCAAAATAATTGTATTTATTTTTATTGATATACAGCTGAAACATCTCACAGTTGATACAATAAAAAAAGAAAGAATGCTTTCAGTTACAATTGCATATTACTCAACCTAATCTATGTGAGACCCATCACACTCCCAGTATTGGGGACAACTATATCTTTCATCACTTAATTCTGTTCCAAAAATTATAAGTACTACAAATTTACGTGTGCCTTTAAGACCAATGGTTACAGTTTAATGAAGAGGTAGAAGATGGGATTTTAAAGGTGCCTCCCATCTTCTACCTCTTCATTAATTTGTATCATTGGGGGATGTGGTGCCTAGGATGATTTCAGAAACCAGATTTCTTTCAATGATTACAGTGTCAACTGGGAATGGGAAAAAGCAGCTCTCGACTGAAAGTTTATTGTCAATGGATACCTTGAAAGTTCATCATTTCTAAATTCTATTTTGGTCACGGTCCTCAGAAGACAACAGTGGTGTGATGAAGTCAAGAAGAAGTGATCAGTCTACTTCAGCATCAGCACTGGTTCAATGGTGAGGGACATGGACAATGGAATTAGCTAAGCATAAAGAATATCTAAAGGTATTTATTTAAAAATTCTGAATGGGTGTAGGGGAGGTGGGAGGTAATGATTAAAGGAACTTTATTGGTTATTTTTTTGCTGTCAGGGTACCATTGGAAACAGTTCCCCTCACTTGTTCCAGAGACAAAACAGGAAATCTCTCAAAGTGAGGGCAATTCCCCTTTCATATGGTCGTCCCCAATTGGAAAATTTCCCTTTACTACTAGATCTGGGGAAAATTTGAAAAATTGGAAAATTTAAATTTCCCTTTACTTCTAGTTCTGGGGACAAGTCTAAAATATTGTATATTCCCTCCTTTGCTTTGTCGGTGACTTTAGTCACCAGTATAAATAGAGAGGTCAGTCTCCCCAATGGGGGCACAGAAATACAAACTTGACTAACCCTTTGCCATGCTATACAAATAAAAAAAAAAGGTGAGAGATACACTGAAGGGAAACAAAGTTAATAAAGGATAAAGGGTCTGGAGGATATTAGTTATGAGGAAAGGTTGCGAGCACTAAACTTATTCTCTCTGGAGAAGAGACGCTTGAGAGGGGATATGATTTCAATATACAAATACCGTACTGGTGACCCCACAATAGGGAGGAAACTTTTCGCGGAAGGGAGTTTAACAAGACTCGTGGCCACTCATTAAAATTAGAAGAAAAGAGATTTAACCTTAAACTACGTAGAGGGTTCTTTACTGTAAGAGCGGCAAAGATGTGGAATTCCCTTCCACAGGCGGTGGTCTCAGCGGGGAGCATTGATAGCTTCAAGAAACTATTGGATAAGCACCTGAATGACCGCAACATACAGGGATATACAATGTAATACTGACATATAATCACACACATAGGTTGGACTTGATGGACTTGTGTCTTTTTTCAACCTCACCTACTATGTAACTATGTAACACTGTAAATCTAAAACAATTTTGGAACTGTTAACCTACTAGTGTGATCAAAAATGACTGTAAAGTAGTAAATCTGTATCCATGCATTAGTGGTGAGCCAACGGGAATGTCCACAATAACACAACTTTTGTTCTGAGTACATTTATTTTGTTCTACTTGGGCATGTTACAAGTGGTAGAGGCTTGATAATGAACATATTTTCTTTGTTCTTCTGCGTTTTTGGGTTCTGTACAGCCAAAGACATTGGGAGTTGGTATGTCTTCTTGGTTTCCGTTTTTCCTGGCGTAACCCAAAAGCATAAAGTTAGGTTCTTTGGCTTACCACCCAATTAGCTTTGGGGTGACATGAAGGACACTAGAATCATTTGAGGGTATGGACTAGCCTGACCAATAATCCTTGTAAATGGTGAAGAGATTTCATCTTTCCCTCCTTCTGAAAGACTGTGTGCCAATTTTCAGTTTGGCGCTGCATGTGGACTTTAATTTAATCCTTGTAAATAGTAAAGGCAAAAAAAAATCAGTGCTATGTATACACTATGTATACTACATTGTCAAAAGTATTGGGACACCTGCCTTTAAGTACACATGCAAACTTTAATGGCATCTCAGTCTTAGTTGGTAGGGAGAAAGCACAAGCACCAATCTAAGTGTAGTAAATAGGATGATTTAATGCAAATCTGGATACAGGTACTCACAAGGGTAAAATATCAAAAGGCGTTGAGCACAAAGTGCAAGAGCATCTATGAAGCTGGTACATCCGGATGGCTACTGTGCTGGGCACTCGAACGGATCGTGACGGTGGTTGCCAACACTTCCTGGAGTCCTGGAACACACAGGGATCCGCAGATGACGTCACTTCAGGCCTGAAGAAGGAGCGCATGCTCCCTCATCGCGTCCCGTAAGTGACGTCATCTTCGCCTCCCTGTGCATTCCAGGACTTCAGGAAGCGTCGGCAACCACTGGTGCGGTTTGTTCGAGTGCCCACCACAGTAGCCGTCCGGGTGTACCAGCTTCAGTCTAGCTTCACTTTGTGCTCAATGCCTTCTGATATTTTACCCTTGTGAGTACCTGTATGCACATTTGCATTAAATCATCCTACTTACTACACTAAAGCCTCGTACACACGATCGGATTTTCAGACGGGAATTGTGTGATGACAGGCTGTTGGCGGAAAATCTGACCGTTTGTACGCTCCATCGGACAATTTTTCCGCAGACAAATGTTGGATGGCAGGCTTTAAAATTTTCCGCTGACAAATGTCTGTTGTCGGATTTTCCGAGCGTGTGTACACAAGTCCGTCGGACAAAAGTCCAAAGTACAAACACGCATGCTCGGAAGCAAGGACGAGCCGGAAGCGGTCGGTCTTGTAAACTAGCGTTCGTAATGGAGAATTAACATTCGTGACGCAGCAAATTATGAAATCTCCAAATGCAGCGCACAATTCTCTTCTTCTTTAATGGGATAATAATGAAGCTGCTTTGCTGGTGATACTGATGGAGTTATTGCAAACGAATTTTCAAAGGCTTTTTTTTTCTAGTGATATCAAGAATAATATTATTATGCTTGTTATTTTTTTATTTGTGCAAGTTACCACAACACCATTATCCTGTAGTTTTTAAGATCAAAGATACAACTATGTTGGTGTCCCTTGTTAATTTTACATTGTATTTTTGAAAATGTAACTGCCGACTCCCAAACTGTCATTTGAAGTAAAACACAAGTAAAGCCAAGTATTATTCTCCACAATTTCTTTATTGTGCATTAAAAAAAGAAAACAAATAACATTAGACATACTATCTGCCAATAGAACTTAACCAAAAAGTGCATTCTATGCATCCAAAAATATAGAAAATATAACAAATCAAATCATTATTATTCAACCAAAAAATAAAATAAAAGCCTCATGCATGTGTCCTGCTTCTTAATATAGGGGGGTCAGCAATGCCAAGAGTTGGTGAAAGCAGGGGTCCGTCATCCGGAGATAATTCCGAAAATCATCATATTCTCCAGGAGCTCCCACAGCAAAGGCATAGGACATAATTGGTCACCATTAATAAAGCAACCAATTTTTGGTCCAAGAAATCCTCCTCCTCCTGTTCCTGGACTGTACTTGGGTCAAAGCAATAACTCCAAGGCCAGTAATAAATAACACGTCATCTCCTCCGATTCCGCAACATGGCTGGTTGACGAACGGCCGTTCAGAAACGAACTGAAAAGCGTGAAATGAAAAGCGCGAGGGTACCTTTGAGGGTAGACACTAACTTGACCAATAATCCTTCTACTGTAAATAGTAAAGGCAAAGAATTATCAGAGATCTGCATACACAATGTATATGAATAAAATAAATGTAATTGGCCTGAGGGTATCTAAAGAAATACAGAGAGATGAGGACAACAGAAAGAATAATCTAATTTAATGTGAAAAAACTGAACCTCAGGAGGCTGACGTTTTGTTTAATCTCCACAAGAAATATAACTATTTTACTTGGCCCTTAAGAAATACGAAGGGCGGTGATCTATTGGGAAGAAAATGAATTCAGATTACATTTAAGTGCAAAGAAATAAAAAGAAAAAATGATTTAACTCACAAGCGCATTGCGATACGGAACTCGGGACACGACCTCTCTTGTGACTGACGCACCACGTTGGATAATGATCTGTAAATATTGCTGAATGGTATAAAAACGGAAGTGCGTTGTTCTCCATCCACTAGGGGAATAGAGAAGATTGGAGGGAGAGGTGATTGCTTTAATATGTCTTCATATTCTCCACTGAATTGACAAAGGGAATAGCATATGTACAAAAAAAATATATACTAATACGGGAATCTCAATTCACAGTTCATGAGTTTCGCCTTTCTTGATCCTTAATTGATACAATCAAGAGGAGGATTGTTTGTCCTTATAAAATTGACGTGATGATATACAGTTAAGTGAATGTAAAGGCTTGTTTTTTTCCCCTATAAAAATAACAAACATGTGGATTTGCACAGAGCCCCACCTCTTCTCGGGTCCCTCTTCTTTGGCTCTCCTGGCCCCTCCCTCCTGATGAGTGCCCCCGCAGCACGCAGCTTGCTATGGGGGCACCCGAGCCGAGTCACAGCTCCCTGTGTCCATTCAGACACAGAGCCCTGACCCGGCCCGCCTCCTCTCTTCCCTGATTGGCTAGCTGATTTTAATTGACAGCAGCGGGAGCCGATCAGGAAGGGGAATCACGGACAGTCTGAGACAATCGTGTACATTGCTGGACGGAGAGGGACCGGCTGCACACAGAAGGCTTTTTTTATCTTAATGTATAGAATGCATTAAGATAATAAAAAGGTCTTCCTTTTACAACCCCTTTAACTTTAACCACTTGCCAACCAGCCGCCACAGTTATACTGCTCTTTTTCTCGAATCTCCGTACCGGTGCATGGGAACGCGTTTGTGAATATTTTGAGCACATATATATATATATATATATATATATATATATATATATATATCAATGTATATATTGGATTTATTTTATGACAGATGTTGATATTTGAGTATTAATGTATAGATTTTATTTTGTTGCACAGAGTGGCTTTAATTAATAATTAGTTGTGGCACTCATTAGCACTATATGCATATGATTTTCTATAGGCAGTAGTAGAGTGTGGGTATAAGGATAAGCAGAGATACTAATCAATTAGTAGATCACATGCTGCCATATAATTGAGCACAGAGTTACACCAATTTGAGTTAGTGGTGTCATAGTTTCTAAGGCTCGATTCACACCTATGCATGTTGCTTTTGAGCGTTTTTGTAGTCTTTTTTGTCATGCTTGCCACGTTTTTGAGCAGCGTTTTTGCTGCGTTTTTGCCGCGTTTTGCTTTTTTTTTCTTTTTTTTTTACAGTTTAAAAAAAAATAAATAAAAAAAAAAAAAGCCAAAAACGCATCAAAAATGCATCAAAAACGCTGTAAAAACGCTGCAAAAACGCTGCACTTGCGTTTTTGATGCTTGTCCATTGAATTCTATTACATGCAAAACACTGCATTTTGCATGAAAAAAAGTCCCTGACCCTTTCCGAAAACGCAGAGGTACAAAAAGGTATTGATGTGAACATGTTCCATAGGAACCCATGTTAAAAAATTCCCATGCATTTCTGCAAAATGCAAAATGCATCAAAAAACGCGCTAGTGTGAATGGAGCCTTATGTGGTTTACTACAGACATAATATAGCGTGTGTATACACGTGTATTAAACATACAGGCACTTTTTAGAGCAGCACTTTTTTTGTTATATTTTTTTGCTGAATGCACGGCCTTATGGGACGTGATCAGTGCTAGCAGCTGAATATATTAGAACTGACAATTTGTGTATGGTAGCTCGCAAGATCACCATTGTTTAAATCAATATACACTTATCTGGAATATTTTTTTTTATCAAAAACATGTAGCGGTATACATTTATGAAGTTTTTTTATATATATATTGGATATGTTTTATAGCAGAAAGTAAAAAATATTGTTTTTTTTTTTCAGAATGTTCGGTCTTTTTTTTTGGTTCATATCGCAAAAAAAACAAAAAAAGAAACTGTGGTGATTTAATACCACAAAAAGAAAGCTCTATTTGTGTGAAAAAAATTATATAAATTTTGTTTGGGTACAGTTGCATGACCGTGCAATCACCAGTTAAAGTAGTGCAGTGCTGAATAGCAAAAAAAATGGCCTGGTCCTGAAGGGGGTAAAATCTTCCGGAGCGGAATGTAGCAGTATGTGTTTTTAAAGTACTTGTAAAACAATATTTGTATGGATCCCTTGAATAGGAGGGAGTTATACAATCCCAATTGGTCTATTTTAAATATGTTGTGAAAAAAATATATTAAAGTGGAACTATAAGCAAAACTTTTTTTTTTCATTTTGAATAGAGTGAGGGAGGGTTATAACCCCTGTAAGGTTTTTTTTTGCCATCCGTGTCCTGTTGGGGAGATTTACCTTCACTTCCTGTCCCAGAGCCAAACAGGAAGTGATAGGAAATCCTTGCAAATTAAGGGAATTTCCTGGGGATTCCCTCATCACCGGTACTAGTGTCCCCATTGGAACATTTTTCGTCTATTACTTTTCTGGGGACAACCCAAAATTTCACTTTCAATGATAATGGTAAACAGGACAAATAGAGAGGGTGAATCTCCCTAACGAGGACACAGGCCGCAATAAAATCCCAATAGGTGTTCCAATCCCTTTCCACTCTGTCCAACACTAAGAAAAAAATAAATAAATTGCCTTTAGTTATAATTTAAAGCTGTCAATAAATTGTAATTATTTTAAGATCATGCATCTCCACCACACAGAATGCATGCTTACCAAAAGGCAAGCTCTTATGAGCCTGAGGCTAAATACCCAGCCAGGGCCTCTGTCCAGAAGAGTGTTGAATATCCACAGGTATTGATTGGGAAGAATCTTGAACTAAGCACCATACGATCAGAGAGACTCGAACATCAAACCGCCAGGGGAAAAAATCAAGCGTTACCCAAAAAATGTAAAGAGAAGAAATGCTGATTAAAATGGTCAAAAGAACAGCTGGCCAGCTCGCGAACACCCGTCCACTGAGTTACAGCGCCATGACGTCAGCACATCAACCTCCCTACGCAGATTTCGTCACAATCTGACGTCGTCTTTACCACTTTAAAGATAATGTATGGCTAGTCCTTGGGCACCTTAAAGGTCACATTTTTAAATCAGTTGTGTGTAGTTCTCCACATAATTGGGATGTGGTGTCCTTGTAGATAGCCCACCAAAAATGTATGGAATCACGAGAAACCAATTATTACCACTTCCTCTCAAAGTTTCCGACCCCCAGAAGGCAGCAAGGGAAATAATTGAATGGGCAATCAGGAATAAAGAAGAAAGGGAAGAAAAGGAGAGAGAAAGAGAGAAAGTCACGGGAAGTAACGGAAAGAGCGATGGAGAAAGACATAGAAAGAGATGGGGAAATATACACAGAACACGGCTTTTCAATTTTATATTTCACATCGTAGCATGTTGCTGTCATCCTTCTGCCGCTGACAATCATTTCAGCGATTTATTGAGAACTGAAGCCATAAATCCTCAGCCACTGAAATCCCAGTAAACAGTCAATATTAAAGCCTTCAATCTACACAACTACATAGTCATAGCGAATGATAAAATCTATATTCAAATGTCCTGCCGGGGACTTCTAAAGACAGGGAGGGGAAGGACGGGCTCTCCTCCCGCCAATACTGGATCTGATGTTTATTGAAATTTTGCTCTTAATATGTTTTTACCCATTAAAAGCCGCTGTGCGCCACATATTGCTACAATGTGTCTTTAACGATTATTACTGCAATAGAATTTCCTGTGAATGACAAAACAACATATATTTATTTTCAGGACTTTGTAAATGGGATTAACAAAAAAAAAGGTTTAGTCTTGTTTTCTTCATAAAGCTCAGGCAGATTCTGGAGCTCAGTAAAGAAAACATTGACCTAGTCACTTCAGTCTCTGCCCCAAAGGAGCTTACACTCTTATCTTAGCAATATAGAAGTTTATAACTGGGTGGGGCTCTGGGTATCCTTTTCCTTTCCCGCTTGAGTTGAGTGGTCATACTGTAAGGTGACGAGATTTTCAAAATGAAATCTGGGACATATATATTTTTTTTTAATTGGCAAATGATAAACTATTTTATAACCATATTTTCCTCAAATGATATATGCAGTGTGTGTGGTATGTATTTATGGAATGATTGTATGATATATACATTTGTTCTCACATTTCGTCCATGAGATAAAAAAAAAAGAAAGATATGTACAGTATTACCACCATCCAGAGCACTGTGTACATTACAGGCCTCCCCTCATACCACCGTCCAGAGCACTGTGTACATTACAGTCCCCCCCTCATACCACCGTCCAGAGCACTGTGTACATCACAGTCCTCCCCTCATACCACCGTCCAGAGCACTGTGTACATTACAGCCCCCCCCTCATACCACCGTCCAGAGCACTGTGTACATTACAGGCCTCCCCTCATACCACCGTCCAGAACACTGTGTACATTACAGTCCCCCCCTCATACCACCATCCAGAGCACTGTGTACATTACAGGCCTCCCCTCATACCACCGTCCAGAGCACTGTGTACATTACAGTCCCCCCCTCATACCACCGTCCAGAGCACTGTGTACATCACAGTCCTCCCCTCATACCACCGTCCAGAGCTCTGTGTACATTACAGCCCCCCCCTCATACCACCGTCCAGAGCACTGTGTACATCACAGGCCTCCCCTCATACCACCGTCCAGAGCACTGTGTACATTACAGTCCCCCCCTCATACCACCGTCCAGAGCACTGTGTACATTACAGGCCTCCCCTCATACCACCGTCCAGAGCACTGTGTACATTACAGTCCTCCCCTCATACCACCATCTAGAGCACTGTGTACATTACAGACCTCCCCTCAGACCACCGTCCAGAGCACTGTGTACATTACAGACCTCCCCTCAGACCACCGTCCAGAGCACTGTGTACATTACAGACCTCCCCTCAGACCACCGTCCAGAGCACTGTGTACATTACAGGCCTCCCCTCATACCACAATATCCCTGCACATTGTGCTTGCAAAGATGCCCATTTAAGAGGTTTTTTTTTTAAGCTATCAATACTTCCCTCTGACAACACCAATTGTGGAAGTGAGTTCCACCTCCTTACCACCTTGACAGTGAAAAACGCCCTATACAGTTTAAGGTTAAGCCGATTCTCCTCCGGTTTCTTTGAGTGGCCCCGTGTCTTCTTACACTCCCTGAGACTGAATACATTAGTCCCTATGCTAGAATCAGCATTTAGGTATTTGTATATCACCATCATATCCCCCCTCAAGCGTCTTCTCTGCAGGCAGAATACGTTTAATGTTTGTAGTTGTTTCTCGTAACTGAGGTCCTCCAGTCCCCTTAATAACTTAGTTGTTCTTCTCTGTAATCTCTCCAGTTCCAGCACATCTTTTCTGAGGATTGGTCACCAGAACTGAAAGGTTCTGTTTGAAGGTTGAAGCCCTCAAAAGTGTACCACCAAGGGGTTGCAGGAAAAAGGTGGCTTCTCTTTGGAGACAGTGGTGTGATATGATGGAAGATTAGAGTCTGAGCTGAGGTTGAGGTATGCAGCAGGCAAGAGAGTAGACAGAGTATAGGCCCAAGTTGAGGCAGGTGGCAGGCAAGAGAACTAGTGATGACATGAAGCATACGGACAGGATGGGCCATGCCCCTGGCTGTATAGACATGGAACCTAGAGGTACTCTTATGCCGTGTACACCCAGCCGGACTTGCAAACGGGTTAAACTCCATTTGCATTTCCGACTGAGAGATTTAGAACATGTTCTATATCTGAGTCCGACAGAAAAGTCTGATGGGGCATACACATGGTCGGAATGTCTGACTGAAAGCTCCCATCAGACATTTTCTGTCGGGAAGTCCGGACGTGTGTATGCGGCATAACACTTTTGCCTTTTGTACAACCTTTTGGAGAGAACGCAGAACCAATAATACAATCTATTGTTTGTAACAGAGCTTTTTTTTCAGTGGGAAAATGGGGGGACACAGTTCCGGCACCTCCAGCACCGAATGTATGCATTGGCAAAGAGTGCTGGGGTGCTCTTGAGAGTCTAGTAATGGGTGATGTATTGACTCTAAGGCATATCTATTGTTTTTGGGGGTCTGTTGTTGCTGGGGGGGGGAGTCTGCTTCATATGACAAGTGGTTGACAGATGGAGCAGGCGACAAAGAATGTAGACGCGTTTCGTGCAAATGTAAGCCCTTAGTCATTACCAAACACGCACAGGACCCTTTTCCAATTCGCTCTGCTCCTAGCCCCGGACATGTGTGAACCAGCTCCATTGAAAGCCGGGCACACTCACATGTCGTGCAAATTGGATGTGGGGAAACCTGCATACAATTTGTATATATGTGAACCCTGCTTTAAAGTCCCTCTGTCAGGTGACTACACAGCTTTCGGCTTTAGTAGATCAGTGCGGCTGTTGGGAGTGTCCTCCCTCCCCCTAGGATCGTCACTGCCAGAAGTGACTTACATAGCCGATGGTGCCGATGGCCGGGAAGGATGGGGGCAGAGCCAGCCAGGACGTAGGTGGAGATGGGCGGGTTGGGGGCAGGGCTACTCCGAACTCTGCTAATTTTCGAGATCGACAACAGTTTACTGCCACATGCAGCTGAGCAGGCAGACCATTGTTGGTACAGAACAGAATAGTGCTGATTGTCCAGCTTAGACTACGGTTTCTAATCTAGACATTCAGCAATTCAGAAAATGCATAGTATAAAAGTTTAAAGGTATTTGACTAATCATTGGAAATTTTTTATTTTTGAGTGGAATTCTTTAACCACTTGCCGACCGGCTACCGCCGATATACGACAGCAAAGTGGCACGCGTGCACAAAACAATGTACTCGTACGTCGCTGAGTCATCCGCTGCTAGCGGGCGCATGCGCTCCGCAGGAGCGTGCACACATGGGACTCGATGTCCGCCGGTGGCCCATGATCATAGCACGGAGAGGCAGAACGGGGAGATGCCTATGTAAACAAGGCATTTTCCCTGTTCTGCCTAGCAACATGACAGGGATCTACTGCTCCCAGTGATCTCTGTCATGTTTTAGTGAGCCCATCCTCCCCCTACAGTTATAACATGCTGAGGGAACACAGTTAACCCCTTGATCGCCCCCCACTGTAACCCTTTCCCTGCCAGTGACATTTACTCAGTAATCAGTGCATTTGTATAGCACTGATCGCTGTATAAATGACAATGGTCCCAAAATAGTGTCAAAAGTGTTCGATCTGTCCGCTGCAATGTCGCAGTCACGATAAAAATCACAGATCGCCGCCATTACTGATAAAAAAAAAATATTAATAAAAATGCCATAAATCTATCCCTTATTTTGTAGATGTGATAACTTTTCTGCAAACCAATCAATAGACGCTTATTGCGATTTTTTTTTTTTTTTTTTTACCAAAAATATGTAGAAGAATATATATCGGCCTAAACTGTGGAAGAAATTTTTTTTTTATATATTTTTTGAGGATATTTATTATAGCAAAAATTTTTAAAAAAATGCTTTTTTTTCAAAATTGTCGCTCTTTTTTTATTTATAGCACAAAAAATAAAAACCACAGAGGTGATCAAATACCACCAAAAGAAAGCTCTATTTGTGGGAAAAAAAGGACGTCAATTAGGACGTCGCACGACCGCGCAATTGTCAGTTAAAGCGACGCAGTGCCGAATCGCAAAAAGTGCTCTGGTCAGGAAGGGGGGGTAAAGCCTTCAGGGGCCGAATTGGTTAAATGAGCCCTTGGGCGTATTGCTTCTCCCCATAGTGATTCTTCCATTCTTCTCTGTCCAGGGTGCTGAAATCATTTCCATCTCACATTATCAGAGATGTACCCATCACCGTTATGAATGAATGCAAACATTTATTTCCCGGGGGGGTAAGAGTAGCCCCATGAACCTCCACCATATACATTAACACATTCTCCATCTTAACATTTATGTTCCATATTAAGGTTATATCCTTCTATATACATTATACGCAATGCACTGCACGTGAGCTGCTTGACTAATAATAGAGTCAAATAGAGTAATGAATTTAGCCCGGAGTGCTCAGCCCGGTTATTTGCTCGCTGAGTGATTACAATATGTCTTTCTTATTACACTGCAGATGCACCGCAGGTGACTGCAAGCAATTACACCTGGCCATGGATGTGTAGAGAGAAAATAAGAGGCACATGGAGAGAAGGAAGAGAGAACGACATTAAAGAAGAACGACAGTATGCTAAACACTAGCAGGATTATTTTATTTTAAGTGAACTCGTTGTGTGAATAAAGTTTATGGGTCAAGAAAATTACTGAATAGTGACGGAGGTGTCCAAGGATTCCTTTAGCATTAAGACCCCTTTCACACTAGGGTGCTTTTCAGGTGTTTTAGCACTACAAATAGCACCAGTAAAGCGCCTGAAAAGCACCACTCATGCCTCCCCAGTGTGAAAACCCTGAGTGCTTTCCCACTGGGGCGGTGAGCTTGCTGGCCGGAAAAAAAAGTCCTGAAAGCAGCTTCTTTGGGGGCGGTGCGGGAGTGGTGTATACAGCGCTCCCAAAACGCCCCTGCCTATTGAAATGAATGTTTATACCAATATAATGCTGCGCTATCCAAATTAAGTCATATGGTAATCGTACTAAATCCTAATATTACTGACTACAGTTAAATAGTGGTGGTGAGATATTCCATTCCTATGTAAAAGATCTAGTGAACATAATAATGCAATGTTATGCAAATAAAAGTTGCGATCATAGACAATTAAAGATTGTAATCCTATGCGATCCTCCCAATGGCAACCTGTGTAGCAAACACACCTCCTATATACACATGTTGCATTCATATGCAATAGAGAAATTTGCAACCCTGTGCAATAGTTGCGATAATTGCAGTGACAACCTGTAATTTACATCAATCTATATAAAAGTGCATCAATATAAAATAATCAATATAGAAATAAAGTGACCCGTGTTTAAAGTGCTCTTGTGCCAAACTAATTCATGCATTAATCTGTGTCCACAGAATCGCAATATAAAGTCCATGTGCAGGGTTGCAAATTTCTCTATTGCATATGAATGCAACATGTGTATATAGAGGTGTGTATGCTACATAGGTTGTCATTGGGAGGATCGCATAGGATTACAATTTTTAATTGTTTATGATTAGGGATGAACTTCGAGTTCGAGTCGAACTCATGTTCCACTCGAACATCGGCTGTTCGCAAGTTCGCCGAACAGCGAACAATTTGGGGTGTTCCACTGCAAATTCGAAAGCCGCGGAACACCCTTTAAAAGTCTATGGGAGAAATCAAAAGTGCTAATTTTAAAGGCTTTTGTGCATGGTATTGTCATAAAAAGTGTTTGGGGACCCGGGTCCTGCCCCAGGGGACATGTATCAATGCAAAAAAAAGTTTTAAAAACGTGCATTTTTTCGGGAGCAGTGATTTTAATAATGCTTAAAGTGAAACAATAAAAGTGTAATATTCCTTTAAATTTCATACCTGGGGGGTGTCTATAGTATGCCTGTAAAGGGGCGCATGTTTCCCGTGTTTAGAACAGTCTGACAGCAAAATGACATTTCTAAAGGAAAAAAAGTCATTTAAAACTACTCGCGGCTATTAATGAATTGCTGGTCCGACAATACACATAAAAGTTAATTGATAAAAACGGCATGGGAATTCCCCACAGGGGAATCCCGAACCAAAATTTAAAAAAAAAATGACGTGGGGGGTCCCCCTAAATTCCATACCAGGCCCTTCAGGTCTGGTATGGATATTAAGGGGAACCCCAGCCAAATTTTTTTTTAAAAATGGCGTGGGGTCCCCCTCAAAATCTATACCAGACCCTTATCCGAGCACGCAACCTGGCAGGCCGCAGGAAAAGCGGGGGGCGAGAGAGCGCCCCCCCCCTCCTGAACCGTACCAGGCCACATGCCCTCAACATTGGGAGGGTGCTTTGGGGTAGCCCCCCAAAACCCCTTGTCCCCATGTTGATGGGGACAAGGGCCTCACCCCCACAACCCTTGCCCGGTGGTTGTGGGGGTCTGCGGGCGGGGGGGCTTAACAAGGGGACCCCCAGATCCCAGCCCTCCCCCCCTGTGTGAAATGGTAAGGGGGTACAAAAGTACCCCTACCATTTCACAAAAAAAGTGTCAAAAATGTTAAAAATGACAAGAGACAGTTTTTTGACAATTCCTTTATTTAAATGCTTCTTCTTTCTTCTATCTTCCTTCGGTTTCTTCCTCCATCTTCTTCTTCTGGTTCTTCTGGTTGGGGTTACGTAACGGGTGACCCCGCCCCCCTCTGACTTTATGGGGAATGCCACAGGGAAGTCCCCGTCAAGTCCCCGTGTGTCAGAGGGGGGCGGGGTCACCAGGTGGCCCCGCCCCCCATTATTTAAGAACCGTCAGAAGAGGAGACGCGTCACCCAGCGGGAGCCTCCTATCATGCCACCATGTATGCGGAGCGGCCCGAGGAGAAGAAGGGAAGAAGATGCCGCGGAGGAAGATGCCAGACGAGAACACCGGAGGAAGAACCAGAAGAACCAGAAGAAGATGGAGGAAGAAAATGCAGGAAGATAGAAGAAAGAAGAAGCATTTAAATAAAGGAATTGTCAAAAACTGTCTCTTGTCATTTTTAACATTTTTGACACTTTTTTTGTGAAATGGTAGGCGTACCCTTACCATTTCACACAGGGGGGAGGGCCGGGATCTGGGGGTCCCCTTGCTCTCTTGTCCCCCCCTCTTTTCCTGTGGCCTGCCAGGTTGGGTGCTCGGATAAGGGTCCCCAAACCCTTTTTATGACAATAACTTGCATATAAGCCTTTAAAATTAGCACTTTTGATTATTCATGTTCTTGTCCCATAGACTTTAATGGTGTTCGCGTGTTCGAACAAATTTTTTGCCTGTTCGCAACCTCTGGTGCGAACCGAACAGGGGGGTGTTCGGCTCATCCCTGTTTATGATCGCAACATTTAATCGCATAAGATTGCATTATTATGTTCACTAGATTTTTTACATAGGAATAGAATATCTCACCACCACTATTTAACTGTAGTCACTAATATTAGGATTTAGTACAATTACCATATGATTTAATTTGGATAGCGCAGCATTATATTGGTATAAAATTTTTTGGCACAAGCACATGGGACGTGATCAATGCTAGCAGCTGTCCTTTAATCATCTCTACTTATCATTTGGATTTTCACATGGTACCTCGCAAGACTTTGTTTGTTTTTTACATTGAAATGAATGGGCAGCGCTGCCGAGCGCATTGGCAGCGCTGCAACGAGGGCGCTTTTAACCCTTTCTTCGGACGCTAGTGGGGATTAAAAGCGTCCCACTAGTGGCCATAAAAAAGCCCCTAAAACAACGGTAAAGTGCCACTAAAACCAGCAAACTAGCGGCTCTTTACCAATAACGCCGGGCGCTTTCAGTGTGAAAGTGGCCAAAAGTATAACTAAAGGAAAAACTTTTTTTAAGTTTTGGATGGAGTGGAGAGGGATTAGTACACTTTTTTTTATTGCTGTCTGTGCCCCCTGTTAGGGAGATTCTCCCTCTCTATTTGTCCTGTTTACCATTATCATTGAAAGTGAACGTAAAAAAAAAATCCCAAATTTTATAGTAAGGCTTACCTGTAGGTGCTGTGAATATCTCCTAAATTTGCACAGTTTTGAAAATATTCAGAGTGCTGTTATGCCGGACCTTCAGAGCCCGTGCAGTAAACGGCAGCTCCTGCATGCATATGCGGGAGTGATGTCATCGCACCCTGGTCACTCATGTAGCCGGAGGACGCAAACCCAGAAGGAAGGCCATCCTAAGGTAAGTCTCTCATAATGTGCTAGTATGTGATGCATACTAGCACATTATGATATTGCCTTGCAGGAGATTTTTTTTTTTTTCATCCACTGCGGTTTACTACAGCTTTAAAGTAGGGTTACATAGTTACATAGTAGGTGAGGTTGAAAAAAAACACAAGTCCATCAAGTCCAACCTATGTGTGTGATTATATGTCAGTATTACATTGTATATCCCTGTATGTTGCGGTCGTTCAGGTGCTTATCTAATAGTTTTTTGAAACTATCGATGCTCCCCGCTGAGACCACCGCCTGTGGAAGGGAATTCCACATCCTTGCCGCTCTTACAGTAAAGAACCCTCTACGTAGTTTAAGGTTAAACCTCTTTTCTTCTAATCTTAATGAGTGGCCACGTGTCTTGTTAAACTCCCTTCCGTGGAAATTTTTTATCCCTATTGTGGGGTCACCAGTACAGTATTTATCAATTGAAATCATATCCCCTCTCAAGTGTCTCTTCTCCAGAGAGAATAAGTTCAGTGCTCGCAACCTTTCCTCATAACTAATATCTTACAGACCCTTTATTAGCTTTGTAGCCCTTCTTTGTACTCGCTCCATTTCCAGTACATCCTTCCTGAGGATTGGTGCCCAGAACTGGACAGCATACTCCAGGTGCGGCCGGACCAGAGTCTTGTAGAGTGGGAGAAATATTGTTTTATCTCTGGAGTTGATCCCCTTTTTAATGCATGCCAATATTCTGTTTGCTTTGTTAGCAGCAGCTTGGCATTGCATGCCATTGCTGAGCCTATCATCTACTAGGACCCCCAGGTCCTTTTCCATCCTAGATTTTCCCAGAGGTTCTCCCCCAGTGTATAGATTGCATTTATATTTTTGCCACCCAAATGCATTATTTTACATTTTTCCACATTAAACCTCATTTGCCATGTAGTTGCCCACCCCATTAATTTGTTTAGATCTACTTGCAAGGTTTCCACAACCTGCGTAGAATTTATTGCCCCGCTTAGCTTGGTATCGTCCGCAAATACAGAGATTGAACTGTTTATCCCATCCTCCAGGTCATTTATGAACAAATTAAATAGGATTGGTCCCAACACAGAACCCTGGGGAACCCCACTACCCACCCCTGGCCATTCCGAGTACTCCCCATTTATCACCACCCTCTGAACTCGCCCTTGTAGCCAGTTTTCAATCCATGTACTCACCCTATGGTCCATGCCAACGGACCTTATTTTGTACAGTAAACGTTTATGGGGAACTGTGTCAAATGCTTTTGCAAAATCCAGATACACCAGGTCTATAGGCCTTCCTTTATCTAGGTGGCAGGTCACCTCCTCATAGAAGGTTAACAGATTGGTTTGACAAGAACGATTCTTCATGAATCCATGCTGATTATTGCTAATGATACCGTTTTCATTACTAAAATCTTGTATATAGTCCCTTTTTCATCCCCTCCAAAAGTTTACATACTATTGATGTTAGGCTAACTGGTCTGTAATTCCCAGGGATGTATTTTGGCCCTTTTTTAAATATTGGTGTTACATTGGCTTTTCTCCAATCAGCTGGTACCATTCCAGTCAGTAGACTGTCAGTAAAAATTAGGAACAAGGGTCTGGCAATTACTTGACTGAGTTCTCTAAGGACCCTTGGGTGCAAGCTATCTGGTCCCGGTGACTTATTAATGTTACGTTTTTCAAGTCTATTCCTAATTCTGTCCTCTGTTAGCTATGAGGGTTACATCCTGTGATGTGTCATGAGAATAAACACTACAGTTTTGGATGCTGAAGCCCCCAGATTCCCTCGTGAAGACTGAGGAGAAGAATAAATGCAATACCTCCACCATCTCACCATCCTTTGTAACCAGATCCCCTTCCTCATTCTTTATGGGGCCAATATGGTCTGTCCTCCCTCTTTTACTGTTTATATACTTAAAGAATTTCTTGGGATTTTTTTTGGTCTCCTTTGCTATGTGTCTTTCATGTTCTATCTTAGCTGCCTTAAGGGTTAGGTTAGGGGTTAGGGTTAGGTTATAAAAAAATATCCTTTGAACAACTCATTGAGCACTGTTTAATTCACCATCTGAAAATGGAAAGAGTATGGAACAACTGTAAACCTACCAAGACATGGCCGTCAACCTAAACTGACAGTCCTTGCAAGGAGAGTATTAATCAGAGAAGCAGCCAAGAGGCCCATGGTAATTCAGGAGGAGCTGCAGAGATCCACAGCTGTTGCAGTTTGCAAACTTTGTCTCAAGCACTTCAAGCGTGGCAAAAACACCAGCTATTAGGGTACCGCATGCTTGACAAGGCATTTAACCTCCCACCACTCAGCCCATTAGCAGGAGCACCTGAAAGCCACACAAAAGGGGTGCAAATATGTTCCTCCTCCTTACTCATCTCAGTCTGCCCCTGCTATACCTCATGACCTCTCAGCAGCCTCCACTGACAGGGATGATGCTATAGCACAGGGTGTCCCAGGTCCTTGCAGCACATCTGCCAGCAGCACACCACCAGCTGTAGACTATAGCCGGCAAATTTCTCTGCCCCATCTCCTGCAGCGGAAACAAATATACAGTGACTGCCATCCACATGCCCAGCGTCTAAATGCAAGCTTGTCAAAGCTACTGGCTATACAACTTCTGCCTTTCCATCTGGTGGATTCTGCCCCCTTCTGTGAATTTGCAGAATGTGCTGTACCACAATAGCAGGTTCCCAGTCGCTATTTCTTTTCACGTAAGGCCATTCCAGCTCTGTACCATCACGTGGAAGGCATCGTTGGGCAAGGCATTCAGCCGCAAAGTCCATGTTACTGCTGACATGTGAGTCAGCAAGCATGGTCAGGGACAATATATTTAGTTCACTGCACACTAGGTAACTCTGCTTGCAACTTGGAAGGATGCAGGACAGGGCTCAGTGCTGCTGCTTGTTGTGCCCCCATGTCTCCATACAGCTAGTGGTGATTTGTCAGCTCTACCCCCTCCTCCGCCTCCATGCCCTCCTCTGCTGAATTGTCCTATGAACCACAAGTATCCCTAAGCGTTCAAGTGGCTATTCATTGAGTCAGGCTAAAAGGTGACATTCAGTGTTTCATCTGCTGTGTCTAGGGGACAGGAACCACACTGGAGCAGAGATTCTTGCAGCTCTACAGGGACAGGCCCAAAGGTGGTTCATGCCATGCCAGCTGGAGCCAGGTATGGTGGTGTGTGATAATGGCACAAACCTCCTGTCTACCCTTAGACAGGGAAAGTTGACAAATGTGCCACAGCTGGCACATGTCCTCAATTTGGTGGTGCAGCATTTCCTAAATAGGTACCCAGGGTTTGAAGATCTGCTAAAGCAAACCAGAAGAGTCTGTAGCCATTTCAGGCGGTCATACATAGCCAGTGCTCAGTTGGCTGAAATTTAGCGGGAATTCCACCTGACCATAAACCGCCTGATTTTTGGCATGCCCACCAGGTGGAACTTGACTTTGGCAATGCTACAGCAGCTCCATATGCAGCAGAGGGCCGTCAACGATTACCTGTGTGAGTATAGCACAACGGCAGGCTCAGGTCAGCTCGGCTTTTTTTCCCCACGCCAATGGCTGCTCATAAAGGATGCATGCACTGTACTGTCACCATTTGAGGAGGCCACAAGGATGGTGAGCCGTGACAATGCATGCATCAGTGACACAATCCCTGTTGTGTTCCTGCTGGAGCAGACTCTGTGTGACATTATGGACAGGGCACTTGAGGCAGACCAGCGGGAGGAAGAGGAGGACTTCCTTTCCTCTCAACCATTGTTCCTATGCCACACAGAACACACAAGAAAAGAGGGAGGAGGAGGAGGATTCTGGCGGTTTTGGAGGCATTGAAGCAGAGGAAGACATACATCAAACAGCAAGAGATGGTTTTCCATCCGCAGAACCCCTGGGAGTAGTACGTGGTTGGGAGGAGGCAGTTCCAGGTACTATAATCCTCAGTGACCCCGAAGAGTCTGCTTCTCATGCCTCCACAAATTTGCAGTGCATGGGCTTCCTCATGCTTCAAAACCCTCGAAAAGACCCAAGAATACATGCTGTATAGGAGAAGGATCACTATTGGTTGGCAACCCTCCTTGACCACCATTACAAGTCTCAGAACTCATCCCATCCCCACAGAGAGTGCAGAAGATTAAATCTCTTGAGTACACCTTAAAGAGGAGTTTATTGAATGCTTTTCCTGAGAGCAGAGATGAAGCTGATTAAGTGTTTTTGGGATGTGGAACCTCAGCAGGACTTCTAGACTGCCTAGCGTTGGGGGTGTTGATTTCAACTGGAACTGGAATTTTGTCTATGGTTTCATGGGCACAATTAACACCCAAAGAAAAAACTATTTTTCCGCACCTGTTTGACAGGTGCATATCATTTTAATTTTTGACAGCAAGGCCAATTCTTGCTTTCATCAAGAGCACCTCTATAGGGTTAGGGTGTGAAGGCACCAACGACACCCAAACACCAATTTTTCCGCACCTGTCTGACAAGTGCATATCATTGCAATTTTTGACAGCAAGGCCAATTCTTGCTTTCATCAAGAGCACATCTATAGGGTTACAGTGTGAAGGCGTCAACGACACCCAAAGACCAATTTTTCCACACCTGTTTGAAAGCTGCATATCATTTACATTTTTGACAACAAGGCCAATTCTTGCTTTCTTCAAGAGCACCTCTGTAAGGTTACGGTGTGAAGGCACCACCAAGACCCAAACACCAATTTTTCCACCCCTGTTACTTCTATGCAGAGTAAAGACACAAGTCCATCAAGTCCAACCTATGTGTGTGATTTTATATCAGTATTACATTGTATATACCTGTATGTTGTGGTCGTTCAGGTGCTTATCCAATCGTTTTTTTAAATTATCGATTTTCAGCTCCCTGATGAAACCACTGCCTGTGGAAGAGAATTCCACATTCTAACCACTCTTATGCCCCGTACACACGGTCGGATTTTCCGATGGAAAATGTCTGATCGGAGCGTGTTGTCGGAAATTCCGACCGTGTGTGGGCTCCATCGGAAATTTTCCATCGGATTTTCCGACACACAAAGTTGGAGAGCAGGAGATAAAATTTTCCGACAACAAAATCCGTTGTCGGAAATTCCGATCGTGTGCACACAAATCCGACGGACAAAGTGCCACGCATGCTCAGAATAAATAAAGAGATGAAAGCTATTGGCCACTGCCCCGTTTATAGTCCCGACGTACATGTTTTACGTCACCGCGTTTAAAACGATCGGATTTTCCGACAACTTTGTGTGACCGTGTGTATGCAAGACAAGTTTGAGCCAACATCCGTTGGAAAAAATACTAGGATTTTGTTGTCGGAATGTCCGAACAAAGTCCGACCGTGTGTACGGGGCATTACAGTAAAGAACCCTCTACGCAGTTTGAGGTTAAACCGCTTTTCTTCTAGTTTTAGTGAATGGCCGCGTATCTTCCCTTTCATGGAAAAGTTTTATCCCTATTGTGGGGTCACCAGTACGGTATTTGTACATTGAAATCATATCCCCTCTCAAGCGTCTCCTCTCCAGAGAGAACAAGTTCAGTGCTTACAACCTTTCTTCATAACTAATATCCTCCCGTGACTTTTTTAGTTTTGTTGCCCTTCTCTGGACTCTCTCCAGTTCCAGCACATCCTTCCTGAGGACTGGTGCCCAGAACTGGACGGCATAGTCCAGGTGCGGCCGGACCAGAGTCTTGTAGAGTGGGAGAATGATTGTTTTATCTCTGGAGTTAATCCCCTTTTTAATGCATGCCAATATTCAAACTATAACATTCAAGCAACTGGATTTTAGGTAATAGAAATTGAGTTGGTTGCTGTGGTTTCCAACATTTTCATATCATAGCTGTACTGCCTTGGGACAAATGTTTTGAAGGCTTCTTGTGAATTGAGGAATGTTTTTCTCAGCTTCCATGGTCATGAATTATTGAGATATTTGGAGCATGGGGTATGGAAAAATGTAAATATATGTGTATTCAAAAAACATTGGTTTACAATAAAGCCTTGCAGGCCCAATGATGCAACAAAGGAAACATGGAGAGCGGTGTCCTTGTCTTGGTCACATCTAACAAAAACTAAATATTTTGAGGCCGTTCAGCACGCTTGACAATGAATTTCCTGATAGACAATGAAATACCTCCCTGAATTGTGAAATATATGAAATATTTGTGCTCATACAAAAATGTTTCTGTATGCAGAGCTTGAGGTGATCTACTGAGCTTAAATGAATAGAAAAAAAAAATAACACTTTGGAAAAGAAGCCACAAAATGTATACGGTAGCAGGTGCTCTAGCCAACATGACAGTTACAGGGGTTGGGACAAACCATAAAACTAGGGGGTTTACAATGGTGATATGTTCAAAAATGCCCAAGAAGGTTCTCATTTATCCAGGCCACCGAGCCCTGGCAAAGGGACCCACCCACTGACTCCAGAGTTTTGTGGGGCTCCTACTGCTGAAGGGGGTGACATTTACAAGGTAGGGATACAGGAGGCTTGCTTGTATATATACATTAATACTGTGCCTTTAGTTTATACTGGGTGAGTGATGGGTTTACATCCACTTTAACCACTTACGGACCGCCTGCCATCATTATACGGCCGGTACTTTGAAGAGAAATATCGTTGTAATATCAGCGGCTACTGTAGCTGCCATACCCCGGTATCCACTTCTTCAGCGGGTGGCCCGCTTTCAGATAAAAGTGGTATCTCTGGTGGATTCCCAGCAAGATCACTTTAATCTGTGGCGGGAGAGGGCCCCCCCCCCTTCCATCACTCTCCGGTGCCCACCGCCTCTTACCGGAGTCGCCGGCGGAGGCGATCGCGTCCTCTTCTGTGTTAGGTATGGAGCTAAGTGAGGGGAAGATGGCCCCCCACTCAGCTCCATACAATTGCAGGGCAAAAGCGACTTCAAAACGGCAATTCCGCCCATAGCTTTTAAAGCAACATTTATTTATTTATTTTTTATTTTCAAACAACTTTTTTTTTTTTTTTAATTGAAATGTCGTGTAAATATGAGATCTGAGGTCTTTTTGACCCCAAATCTCACATTTAAGAAGTCCTGTTATGCTTTTTTTCTATTACAAGGAATGTTAACATTCCTTGTAATAGGAATAAAAGTGACACAATTTTTTTTTTTTAAAAAGAACAGTGTAAAAATAAAAAATAAAAAGTGAAATAAATAAGAAAAGCGAGCTCGCGTGCAGAAGCGAACGCATACGTGAGTAGCGCCCGCATATAAAAACGGTGTTCAAACCACACATGTAAGGTATCGCCGTGATCGTTAGAGCGAGAGCAATAATTCTAGCCCTAGATATCCTCTGAAACTCAAAACATGCAACCTGTAGAATTTTGTAAACATTGCTTATGGAAATTTTTAAGGATAAAAGTTTGTCGCCATTCCACCAGCGTGACGTGTTGGGTATCAATTTACTCAGTGTAACATCCTCTTTCACAATATAGAACAAATTGGGGTAACTTTACTGTTTTTTCATTTTTTTATTCAAAAAAGTGTATATTTTTCAAAAAAAGTGCGCTTGTAATACCGCCGCACAAATACGGTATGACAAAAAGTATTGCAACAACCACCATTTTATTCTTTAGGGTGTTAGAAAACAACAAGTCAAAAAAAATAGGCCCATTCTTATGCCCCGTACACACGGTCGGGTTGTCCGATGGAAAATGTCCGATCGGAGCGTGTTGTCGGAAATTCCGACCGTGTGTGGGCTCCATCGGACATTTTCCATCGGATTTTCCGACACACAAAGTTTGAGAGCAGGATATGAAGTTTTCCGACAACAATTATCCGTTGTCGGAAATTCCGATCGTGTGTACACAAATCCGACGGACAAAGTGCCACGCATGCTCAGAATAAATAAAGAGATGAAAGCTATTGGCCACTGCCCCGTTTATAGTCCCGACGTACGTGTTTTACGTCACCGCGTTTAGAACGATCGGATTTTCCGTCAACTTTGTGTGACCTTGTGTATGCAAGACAAGTTTGAGCCAACATCTGTCGGAAAAAATCCTAGGATTTTGTTGTTGGAATGTCTGAACAAAGTCCGACCGTGTGTACGGGGCATTAAAGTGGTTAAGCTTAGGGAAAAACCAGGTGAAAAACTATACAATCAGTCTGAGCCAACTACAGCCCAGCCAAAAACTACATTGACACAGTAGCCCCTGTTTAGGAAAAGGGGGCTTCATGTATCTCCTAATTGCATCTCTCAAAGTGTTAGAGACTGCAGCGCTTCTTGACATAGCCCTTAATCTAATGACTGTGTAAGGAAAGGCCTTCTGTGCACAGGCTAAAACAGGTTCCTTTTTCATGCTCGCAGGAATTGGGCATTGGCTAATGCATATGTAGCACCCTGGAGTTTAGGCAGGGATGCACCTCACAAATTTACTTGCCAGGAGTAGTTACCCTGGTTGATTGTTAAAGATCTATTGATTCCTCCCTAAGTTTGGCCTGGTTGCACTTGTATCTACTACCACTAGGTGACTGGGTACTTGGTGGTGCTTGATATGAGAAGGGCAATGCAAGGTCAAGTTATGGGTATTTGGGTATCTCAGCCAATGGGCAAGGGTTTCTTTGAATACCATGGCCTGCTGGGAACACCTATATATTTGGATGGAGTCAGGTGATCTGTGTTCTGTGCCACCTGGATGGCTGTCTGGGTGGACGTGTGTCGTGCTGCCCCGGGCTGCTAGGCCAGAGATTGGGCCTATCCCGGGGGCATCTGGCTGCTCTTCTGTCTGAGGGCCTATCCAAAAATAAGAGAGCAGCACAGGGTTAGGATTGCGGCTTGCAGTCCAACCAGAAGTGATGGTTCTGTCGGCCGGAGAACCTGGTCGGAGGTAGAGGGGAAGCTGTTACTACTAAGGAACCATCCACCTTATTACCAGGGACCACAATGAGTAACTGAAGCAAACACCGTAGTATTCTCGCAGAAAGGGCACGATGGAGAATCGGGAAACTTTAGGCGGTGATCAAGTCAAGGACCCAGCCAGTGGAGGTGACGCTTGCAGAGCAGCCTTGTGTGCCAAGCCAGGGACCGAGCAGGCCTCTGGGGTGAAGATTGAGAAGTATCTGTGAGTGCTAAACTAGGGACCCAGCAGAGATACGGGAGTGACGCTTGAGGAAGATACCACTGTGAAGATTTTAGGAGCTCAAGGGATTCAGTGACAGTGAATCACTGTGTCTAGTGAGAGACCGGGAGCTCAGTGTACCGAAGAACTACAAGGAGAAGTTGTAGTGAAGGTGAAGGAACTGTTACGCTTTGTGTTAGGAACTGTTAAAGACTGTTGCCATAGGAGACAGCATTCACATGCAGATGTGGAGTCTTGCTGGATGCCTTTCCCTGCAAGGCTGTCCTCCTATAGAAGTCTCAGAGTTTGCCAATTGAAATTGCAGCTACCTAAGAGTGTCCTGGTCCCAACCCTCTTTCCCCTACAAAAGTTTGTAAGAGAAATAAACATCCCTTTTGCATTTAAGAAGTGTCTGGCGCTCAATAACTTTATCCACCTTGCACCCACAATGCCTCTCAACCCACAATATACAGAAGGATCATCTATCTCTGGCCCTGGAGGTTCTCATTAGACTGAAGGAGGCCGGAGACCTTGCTACACATATAAGCATACGTGCACTCGTGTGCACACGAGCACCTGTGATAGATGCTGGCGCCAACCAGGCTATTTAAACTCAGCCAGTGCTCAGGTTCAGTGCTGCTTTGTCTTTCAGCCTCCTGTGTATCCTGTGTTCCTGTTCTCCTGATTCCAGTTACTGACTGGACTTGTCTGACCACTCTCTAAACTTCATCTGCACCGACGCCCGGCTTGTCCTTGACCTCCACTTCTGTCTGCTCCATTGGCTTCAGTTGCATTTATTGGCTCCTGACTTGGCTTGTATGTGTACCTAGACCTTGCTATTGCCTGTTCCTCTGTACCCGATCTGTCCTGCCAGTAGGGATGAGCCGAACACCCCCCGGTTCGGTTCGCACCAGAACCCGCGAACGGACCGAAAGTTCGCACGAACGTTAGAACCCCATTGACGTCTATGGGACTCGAACGTTCGAAATCAAAAGTGCTCATTTTAAAGGCTAATTTGCATGGTATTGTCCTAAAAAGGGTTTGGGGACCCGGGTCCTACCCCAGGGGACATGTATCAATGCAAAAAAAACTTTTAAAAACGGCCGTTTTTTCGGGAGCAGTGATTTTAATGATGCTTAAAGTAAAAAAAAAAAAGTGAAATATTCCTTTAAATATCGTACCTGGGGGGTGTCTATAGTATGCCTGTAAAGTGACGCGTGTTTCCCATGTTTAGAACAGTCCCTGCACCAAATGTCATTTTTAAAGGAAAAAATCTCATTTAAAACTGCTTGCGGGTTTAATGTCATGTCGGGTCATGGCAATATGGATGAAAATCAGTGAGACAAACGGCATGGGTACCCCCCAGTCCATTACCAGTCCCTTTGGGTCTTGTATGGATATTAAGGGGAACCCCGCACCCAAATTAAAATAAGGAAAGGTGTGGGGCCACCAGGCCCTATATACTCTGAACAGCAGTATACAGGCGGTGCAAACAAGACAGGGACTGTAGGTTTGTTGTTAAGTAGAATCTGTTTGTAATTTTGAACATTTTTAACGTGTTTAGCTCCAGCCAAAAAATCTTTTCTAAGCTTTTTGGAAAACATAGGGAAGGGTTATCACCCCTGTGACATTTGTTTTGCTGTCTTTCCTCCTCTTCAGAAGATTTCACCTCACTTTTTTGTCCCAATGAAAAATGTTTTTTGAAAATTTGGGTTTTTTTGTGGAACAAGGATTGGAAAGCATCAGTGGAAAGGAGAACTTGTTTTCCCATATTAACTCTTACAGGAGAGAATTTCCCTTCCTAGGGGTAGATTTCATCTCACTTCCTGTTGTCTCCTTCCGTTTGCAAGTAGGAGTCGTTTGTAAGTTAGATGTTTGAAAGTAGGGTCCTGCCCTATATACTCAGCAGAAATTTGGGCCTTAGGTGTTGCTGTGGCCACAACACTGTAAGCCCTCACAGGGCCCTGCTGTGAAATATTAGATCAAGAATTGTAATTACATGCCCCTGTTGAACAGGAGCTGAAAAATTAGGCCTTAGGCACTGGTGCTGGTGCCACAACACTGCAACCCCTCACAGACACTCTAGTTGGAACGCAGGAACGAGCCCTGCTGCAAATTATTGCTTCAAAAATTGTAATTACACGCCCCTGTTAGACAGGGGCAGAAAAATTGGGCCTTAGGCACTGGTGCTGGTGCCACAACACTGCAACCCCTCACAGACACTCTAGTTGGAACGCAGGAACGAGCCCTGCTGCAAATTATTGCTTCAAAAATTGTAATTACACGCCCCTGTTAGACAGGGGCAGAAAAATTGGGCCTTAGGCACTGGTGCTGGTGCCACAACACTGCAACCCCTCACAGACACTCTAGTTGGAACGCAGGAACGAGCCCTGCTGCAAAGTATTGCATCAAAAATTGTAATTACACGCCCCTGTTAGACAGGGGCAGAAAAATTGGGCCTTAGGCACTGGTGCTGGTGCCACAACACTGCAACAAGCTATCAGCGTGATGATTGAGGAGGAAGAGGATAATTACTCAGGGATAGTCACTCAGCATCAGCATAGGCAGTCTTTGAAGGGATCTGAGATTTCAAAAAAAATTATTCGGTTACATCAGCATCAGGTGCTTGGTAGCTGGTGGTGATCCAAGACTCATTCATTTTTATGAAGGTCAGCCGATCGACCGAGTCGGTGGACAGACGCACCCTGTGATCGGTTACCACGCCTCCAGCAGCACTGAATGTGCGTTCCGAAAGAACGCTGGATGCAGGACAGGCCAGTAGCTCAATTGCATACTGTGCAAGCTCTGGCCAGTGATCCATCCTCAAGACCCAGTAACCCAGAGGATTTTCGGTGGGAAAGGTGTCCAAGTCTGATCTTGCCCCTAGGTATTCCTGCACCATGTAAAACAGACGCTGGCGATGGTTGCTGGAACCGATCATACCTTGGGGCTGCGGACCAAAAAATTGTCTGAACGCATCGGTCAGACGGCCACCTTCTCCACCGCTCCTTCTTTGACTGACCGAAGCCTCAGCAACACGTTGTCCAGAAACAGGAGTTTGTAACCTCCCAGTCTCTGGGAACGCGTTGCACAGACCTTTCTGCAAGGCCTCCCGAAGATGTTTCATCCTCTGCTCCCTCTGCGATGGCAAGATAAGGTCCGCAACCTTACCCTTGTAACGTGGATCAAGGAGGGTTGCCAGCCAGTATTGGTCCTTCTCCTTGATACCACGAATACGAGGATCCTTACGCAGGCTTTGCAGGATCAGGGAGGCCATGCAGCGTAGGTTTGCTGAGGCATTCGGTCCGGAGTCCTCTGGGTCACTAAGAACGACATGGTCCGCAGCCACCTCCTCCCAGCCACGTACAAGTCCATGTGTTTCTTGGGACTGATCCC
Organism: Aquarana catesbeiana; assembly: GCF_042186555.1. Taxonomy (NCBI): domain Eukaryota; kingdom Metazoa; phylum Chordata; class Amphibia; order Anura; family Ranidae; genus Aquarana; species Aquarana catesbeiana. The sequence continues at coordinate 406,486,477 of NC_133329.1, forward strand.
TTAAAGACTGCTGCTGATGCTGAGTGCCAGGCTCCACCTCCATACTGACACAATCTTCCTCCTCCTCCTCTTCCTCCTCGTCCTCTTCCTGTGTGATCGGCGGGCACGCAGGAACACTGTCTGGATAAAGGGGGCCTTGAGAGCTAAGGAAGTCCTCCTCTTCCTGCCTCTGTTCTGCCTCAAGTGCCCTGTCCATTATTCCACGCAGCGTGTGCTCCAACAGGTGGACAAGGGGGACAGTGTCACTGATGCATGCACTGTCACTGCTCACCATCCTCGTGGCCTCCTCGAATGGTGACAGGACAGTGCATGCATCCCTGATCATGGCCCACTGGCGTGGGGAAAAAAAACCAAGCTCCCCTGACCCTGTCCTGGTGCCATAGTCGCACAGGTACTCATTTATGGCCCTCTGCTGCGTGTGCAGCCGCTGCAGCATGGCCAACGTTGAGTTCCACCTGGTGGGCATGTCACAGATTAGGCGGTTCTTGGGCAGGTTAAACTCCTTTTGGAGGTCCGTCAGCCGAGCACTGGCATTATATGACCGGCGGAAATGCACACAGACTTTCCTGGCCTGCCTCAGGACATCCTGTAAGCCCGGGTACCTGCCCAAGAACCGCTGCACCACCAAGTTAAGGACGTGAGCCAAACAGGGCACATGGGTCATTTGTCCCTGTCGGAGGGCAGAGAGGAGGTTGGTGCCATTGTCGCAAACCACCATTCCTGCCTTAAGTTGGCGTGGCGTCAACCACCTCTGAACCTGCCCCTGCAGAGCTGACAGAACCTCTGCCCCAGTGTGGCTCCTGTCCCCCAAGCACACCAGCTCAAGCACCGCATGGCATCTTTTGGCCTGCGTACTTGCGTAGCCCCTTGAACGCCTACGGAGCACCGCTGGTTCCGAGGAAGAGGCCATGGAGGAAGAAGAAGAGGAGGGGGTGGAGGAGAGAGGTGTGTCACAATCAGCATTTTGGAGGCGTGGTGGCGGAACAACCTCCAACACTACTGCACCTTGTCCTGCATCCTTCCCAGCTGCCAGCAGAGTCACCCAATGCGCCGTGAAACTTAGGTAACGTCCCTGTCCATGCCTGCTGGACCATGAGTCAGCGGTAATATGCACCTTACCGCTGACCGCCCTGTCCAGCGAGGCATGGACATTGCCTTCCACATGCCGGTAGAGAGCCGGAATCGCCTTCCGTGAGAAAAAGTGGCGTTTGGGTACCTGCCACTGAGGAACCGCACATTCCACAAACTCACGGAAGGGGGCAGAGTCTACCAACTGAAAAGGCAGCAGTTGAAGTGCTAGCAATTTTGCCAAGCTAGCATTCAACCGCTGGGCATGTGGATGGCTGGGAGCAAACTTCTTTCGGCGGTGCAGCAGCTGGGGCAGGGAAATTTGCCTGGTACAATCTGATGTCGGTGTACCAAAAGCAGATTGCCCACAAGTACTTGGCTGTGACACACCTAATTCTACACCTTCATTCCTCTCACTGCAGGTCTCAGAGAGGACTGAAGGTCTAGTGGGGTTGGAAATCTCAGCTGATGAGGAGCAAGGAGAGATCCTCTTTGTTCTTTGGTGTGGGTCTTTTAGATACGCTTGCCAACGAACTGCATGGCAGGTCAACATATGTCTGGTCAAGCATGTGGTACCCAAGCGGGAGATATTTTGGCCACGCGAGATACGCTTGAGACATATGTTGCAAATAGCAGCGGTGCGATCTGATGCACTCGTCTCAAAAAAGGCCCACACCAAAGAACTTTTTGAATAACGCGCAGAGACTGCAGCGCCCTGCACATGTGGAGCTTTGGGGTGTGATGCAGTCAATGTGCTGCCCTTAGGCTGGCCCCTGGAGGGCATCCTGCCTCGTTGGTGATGTGCTGCCGCCTCCTCCTCCTCCTCCTCCTCCTCCTCCTCCTCCTCCTCCTCCTCTCTCCTATCAGGCACCCACGTTGAGTCAGTGACCTCATCATCCCCTCCCTCCTCATCACTGGAGCAAACCTGGCAGTATGCTGCAGCAGGGGGAGCATGACTGCCAGATTGCTGTCCTTCTTGGGCACCCCCTCTGTCCGCGCTCATGTTACTGCCTTCATCGAGCTCAGTATCGTCATCAGAGCCTTCCAAACGCTGGGCATCCTCCTGGAGCATGTACCCAACACTGTGGTCAAACAGTTCGAGGGAATCCTCATGAGGACATGGTGGAGCTAGGGAAGGAGTCACTGATGACATTGAGCTGAGGGAAGAGGCCGCTGCTTTGCCAGACAAAGCACCCTGGGCATGGGTGAGAGAGGATGAGGAGGATGAGGACGGCTTGGTCATCCACTCGACCAAGTCTTCCGCATGTTGCGGCTCAACATGGCCAGCTGCCGAAAAAAAGGCCAAGCGTGTCCCATGGCCACGTGCTGATGAGGATGCACCGTCTCCACGACCAGCACTAGACACAGAGCCTGCTTGCCCTCTCTTATTGGCTTGTGACTGTCTGCCTCTCCTTCTTGGCCTTCCAGACATACTAATGGCCTGTAGCTGCACTAAGCTGGGATAGAACACCTGTAATTTTCTTCAAGTAGCTTTATATACTGTAACCAGACAAGCCTGCCTGTCAGTAGGAAGATAAGAGGAACGGATCTAGCTGAACACTGTGAGCAGGACGCACTGTACTAAATGTAAATAGTCTAGCTGCCTGACCGTGGTACTAATAGGATCAAATAGAACACCTGTAATTTTCTTCAGGTAGCTTTATATACTGTAACCAGACAAGCCTGCCTGTCATTAGGAAGATAACAGGAACGGATCTAGCTGTACACTGTGAGCAGGACGCACTGTACTAAATGTAAATAGTCTAGCTGCCTGACCGTGGTACTAATAGGATCAAATAGAACACCTGTAATTTTCTTCAGGTAGCTTTATATACTGTAACCAGACAAGCCTGCCTGTCAGTAGGAAGATAACAGGAACGGATCTAGCTGTACACTGTGAGCAGGACGCACTGTACTAAATGTAAATAGTCTAGCTGCCTGACCGTGGTACTAATAGGATCAAATAGAACACCTGTAATTTTCTTCAGGTAGCTTTATATACTGTAACCAGACAAGCCTGCCTGTCAGTAGGAAGATAACAGGAACGGATCTAGCTGTACACTGTGAGCAGGACGCACTGTACTAAATGTAAATAGTCTAGCTGCCTGACCGTGGTACTAATAGGATCAAATAGAACACCTGTAATTTTCTTCAGGTAGCTTTATATACTGTAACCAGACAAGCCTGCCTGTCAGTAGGAAGATAACAGGAACGGATCTAGCTGAACACTGTGAGCAGGACGCACTGTACTAAATGTAAATAGTCTAGCTGCCTGACCGTGGTACTAATAGGATCAAATAGAACACCTGTAATTTTCTTCAGGTAGCTTTATATACTGTAACCAGACAAGCCTGCCGGTCAGTAGGAATTTAACAGGAACGGATCTAGCTGAACACTGTGAGCAGGACGCACTGCATTAAATGTAAATAGTCTAGATAGAAGATAACAGGAACAGATCTAGCTAAACTGAATACAGTGTATATATATATATGCAACACCTGGGATGCATATATATACACAATACACTGTAAGTGCAGCTAACTGACTGACTGTTCTGCCTAATCTATCTAACTCAAATCAAATGACACTGTCTCTCTCTCTCTCTATCTCTCAGCACACCGGAACACACACTACACAGGGCCGCCGTGCAGGCGGCCTTATATAGTGTGGGGTGTGTACTAAATCCCCTGAGCCATAATTGGCCAAAGCCACCCTGGCTTTGGCCAATTACAGCTCTCTCTACTGACAGCGCTGTGATTGGCCAAGCATGCGGGTCATAGTGCATGCTTGGCCAATCATCAGCCAGCAATGCACTGCGATGCCGCAGTGAATTATGGGCCGTGACGCGCCACACGAATTTAGCGCGAACGGCCCATAACGTTCGCAATTCGGCGAACGATCGAACAGCCGATGTTCGAGTCGAACATGGGTTCGACTCGAACACGAAGCTCATCCCTACCTGCCAGTATATGACCTGGCTTGCCTGACTCTGCTTCCTGACACATCCAGCTGTGCCTGCTGTTCTTCAGTCTGCTACCAGCGCATTTCTCACCTGCCCACTATCGCCAGTACCAGCCTGCTTCAGTCTGCCATCCTCCAGCTGCCCGCCTGCTCGCCAGCTTGTTGGAGCCATCTGATGACTTCTCCAGCCCTGCTGCTAGCAAGACTTGCAGGTGCTCGTGCCACTCTGCCCTCCTGCGCCTCCTATCTACACTATCAGGGGCCCCGAGTCAGAGGTGTAAGAGATGCCTTCCTCATCGTATCAGGCTCTGCTACCAGGTACGTGATAGACTGTGACTGAGTTATCTGTACAGCTAAATATGCTGAGGTATGGTCTTAACACTCAAGGAAAGCTGCTGGGATAAGCTGCTAGACATCTTCAACTTTGGACAATAAATCCAGCTGTATGTAACTAATTACTACAAGCCATTTGTTTTTAATCCTCAACAAATCTGTCCTCAAAGATTTACATCTCTAAATAATCCGGAGGGTGTATGCCATAGATCAAGACAACATCTCCCTGCTGGAAACCCCATCTAGCTGCTGAAAATATAGATGAAGGCAACAAACACATGGACACCCCACCGCCCGTCTCCAAAGACCAAAGCAAATAATGTATGTGCGTTGTCTTTTTATGGAGATATCAAGGACGTTTTATTGTATGTTCGCTAGTCAGGCGAAGGAAAGTATATGAGAAAAAGTAAAGAAAAAGGGAAAGAGGAAAAAAGGATGGAATTTATAAAGGTTCATGCTTCCGGAAGTAACAATAACATGCTTCAAGCTATAATGAAAATTTTATTAGTCAAGGCTATAATTTTCACTAATAAAAGCCAATGAGAATTCAATATACCAATCACACAGCTAAACAAAATTATGTTAATTATAGGAAGCAAACTAGGCACGTGTAGTGATCTAAGCACTTAGGTAGATAGACCAATGGAAATGTAGTAGAATAAAAAGACTAGTCGTGATAATGAAGGGGGAAAAAAAACACCTCATTGCCAAAGCTTGCCAAATTGCCTATAGAAATAAAATGCAGGCAGTAATGCCGCGTACACACGACCGGACTTTCTGGCAGAAAAGGTCAGACAGAATCATTTCATCGGATAATCCGATCGTGTGTGTGCTTCATCGGACTTTCTCTTTCGAAAATTCTGATGGACCTAGAAATAGAACATGTTTTAAATCTTTCTGACGGAATCATTTCCTATCGGGAAACCTGTTCGTCTGTATGCTATTCCGACGGACCAAAAACGACGCAAGGGCAGCTATTGGCTACTGGCTATTTAACTTCCTTTTTCTAGTCCCGTTGTACGTGTTGTACGTCACCACGTTCTAAACGATCGGACTTTGGTGTGATCCTGTGTACGCAAGTATGTTTCAGCGGAACTCCGTCAGGAAAACCGTCAGATTTTATTCTGACGGAAAAACCAGTCATGTGTGCGCGGCATTAGAAATCTTCACGAGCGCCCCAAATCTGGCACTTCCTAGCATTTCTTGGTTGAGTACTATGCTGGTCCTCATTCTCTCATGGCATAGCATCTTATTGGCCTATCATTGTTATAGACAGCCTCTTTGGCCAGTAGGGTACTGGGGTAGATGGAGGGGCGGTACCAGGTTGGGACTACCCTGAGTAACACTAAAGCCTCGTACACACGATTGGACTTTCCGACAACAAAACTGTGGATGCTTGTTCGAAGGTTGTTGGTGCCAACTTGTCTTGCATACACACGGTCACACAAATGTTGGCCAACAATTACGAACCTGGGAACGTGGTGAACGACAAGCCGATAAAAAGGAAGTTCACTAGCCAGTGTGCCATCCTTTGGGCTCCTTCTGCTTGATTCCGAGCATGCATGTACTCTTGTGCGACGGACTTGTGTACACACGATCGGAAAGTCCAACAACAAATATTTGTTGGCGGAAAATTTGAGAACCTGCTAGCCAACATTTGTTAGCGGAAGGTCCGACAACAAATGTTCGATGGAGCATACACACGTTCGGACTTTCCACCAACAAGCTCACATCCAATATTTGTTGTCGGAAAATCCGATCGTGTGTATGGGGCATTAGAGTTTTCACAATAGAATAACAGCTGAAAAGCATTCTAGCTACAATGTTGTATATCCAGTAAAATGTTTAGAAAAGAAGGATAAATCAAATTTGAACATTAATGATCAAAAGCAGAGTAAGAGGCTATCAAAAGTCACAGATGATGAAATCTGGAGATTTGACTTTCAATCTAACACAGGCCAGCCATTGGGGAAGCTAAAAGTAGAATCCCTGTTACATGGTGCAATTAAGGACCCATCATAAATATATAATAAATATAAAAACAATTTGTGGATTCACTATGGTAACCTAGGTCTGTTGGACATTGTCCTCATTGAGTCTGGTGTCACTACCAGGTCTGTGGAAATCTTCATCATTGAGTCCGGTGTTGCTGCTTACATCACTAGGTCTGTGGGGAGGTCATCACTGCCGAGTCTTGTGACGCAGTTGACATTACTGAGTCCAGACGAAGAGTGGGAGGAGGTAAAATCCCAGTTTGTTTGGTGCCAAGAGGCCACTGGCCACAACTTTCTGCCCACTGCTTAAGGGAACCATATTACCTATTTTAGGATACAATTTGGGCACTTACACACAGTTTTGTTGGACTCACCCAAGTTTGAGCACTCCAACACCAGAAGTTGGTCTCCAATGATCACCAACAGACAGGCCAGTGGGAGAGGTTTTACAGAGACTAGCAGACCTCCAGTTCTTGGCATCTCCCATTAGTTGGGACCTTGCTGATTTTGCATTATTGGCACTTGTTTTTGTGCACTTGTTCACTTTGGTCATTATTTTACTTTGCGTTTTGCACAAATAAATATTCCTTCCTTAGGTTTGGTGGGTCAAAAAATGTGGTCACAGTCACTGGTGGGAACAGGGGACCAAGAAACAGCAGCTTCTCTGGGGTAAGCTACATATAGAGAAAAAGAGACTGCATTCTCAGCTATGTCAGTTGTAGCTAATGAATGGATCGTCTGCAATCCTCTTGGTGTCACTCGTTTTATGTGAATGGAGAGGAAGTATTCAGATTGGTGTCATTGGTCCCCAGTGATTGGAGAGGTTGCACTCTTAGTAATGCCACTGGTTTCGCTAGTGGATGGATTGGCTACATTCTCAACACTGTAATTGATCTCTAGTTGGATTTATTCTTAGTTACATTATTGATCTTTTGGAATAAATAACACAGATTTTCAAGGCTATTATTAGTGTCTTTTGCATTAATAAGCTGCAGTTTTAGTGATGTTATCAATCCCCAGGAGATGGATAGGCTGCATTCTCAGCTATGTCACTGGTTACCAGTAAATGGAAAGACAGCATCCTCGGTGGTGTCATCTATCCCTGGTAACCAAATTGGAAGCATTGTCAGTTATACCACTGGTCTATAACATCTGTTTTAAAGCGTTTATAAAGGCTCAAGGTTTTTTTTGTGTGCATGAAGGTAAAAAAAACCTTCAGGGTGCAGCAGCACCTCAGCACCACCTTAAATCTTATCTGATCCCCATCTTGATCCAGCAATATGCACGAGAGCCTCGGCTCTACCGGGTCTCTCTCTTATCATTGGCTGGGACATCAGTGGTAGCCTTTGGCTCCTACTACTGTCAATCACAGCAAGTAAGCCCATGAGGAGAGAGCGGGGGTGTGTGAATGGACACACAGAGCAGTGGATCGAGAGCGAGCCTGCTTGGGTGCCCTCATTGCGAGCTGCTTGCCATTAGTGCACTAGGCAGGATGAAGGGGCCTGGAGCACTGGTAGGGGACCTGAGAAGAGGCTGCTCTGGGCAAAAACATTGTTTAAAGCCGCCTTTCTCAACCTATTTACCCCAGGGGAACCCTTGAAATAATTAATTTTGAGGTCTAGGAGAACCCTAGCTAAAACAAATTGGTGGTCAGTGGGACAAATGGCCCTTACATTGGTGGCCCGTGGGAAGAATGCCCCCCTTACAGCACTGACCAAAATAAAACCATTACAGGCCGCTAAAAAAATTATTGGGCTCATGCAGCTAGCTCTGCCATGTTGGGTTGACCCCAGAACTATGCAGGTACCATCAAATGAGAAGTCAATCAGCCACAGTTCAAGGAACCTATGGCAACCCTTGAAGAAACAGGTTCATGGGATCCTGGTTGAGAATGGCCAGTCTAGAGTGAAGACTTTTGATTGCTTTAGTCCCTTCTCACCAAAACCTGCATGGTTACACTGTCTAATCGTGTCCCAAACCCTACTTCATAGAAGCCATAGTTTCCATACACTGCACTGATGATGGCCTAAAAGCCTGAGGCAGCTGTATGCTGTTCCAAGCTCCAATGTAAATTCACATTTTTTCCTTCGGAACCTTATGGGACTTTGCACAAGGACTGTGGATTTTTCTTGCATTACATTGTTTTTTTTTTTTTTTACATCTATATATTTTCACTTTGGAAGACTTTATTTGTGTTGTCACACCGCATGTATGGATGCATGATTTGCAGATTTGTGATTCACTTGTATATGTGTTTCTCCTCCTGCACAACACTTGCTGCAGGCTATCTCTCCTTCTCCCTCCAGCACAAGTCTACAGGCGCAGCTAGCACATGGTTAGGCCTGACACTGGTTTCAGCCAGACCTTCGTAACAGTACCTTATTACAGGCAGGGACCATGGGCCCCTATGATGTAGTAAAGAACGTTCTGGTGCTAGCTGCCCTCTTTGGTGGACTACTGCTCCCAGTCAATCCTCTCCAGGCCCTGCCAGCCCTCCTGGCTGCAGCTGCCTGTCTCCACTGCCCATGACACCACAGTCTCTCCCACTGGCTTTACATCCATCTCAGACTGCACACTCCCAGTCTGCTCCGGCATGCCTCCCAGGTCTCCTGACTGTGCCTGCTACTCACCGACACCTGGTGGATCCCTCCTAGAGACTTGCCCGGCAGTATTCCTCGCTGTCCTCTCCTGCTAGTGTTCAGGACACCCCTTGGGTTATGTGGTGTTCCTGTACAGCTCAGAGCCCCTGGCCCAAGGTCACCCCCCCCAGACTGGGGAGCTTCCTCAGAAGCCCCAATAGCCTAATACCCCATCTTCAGTTCTTCCACCCGAACAACTCCTTCCCAGCTGGGCTGACTCTAGATATTTAGGGAGGCCTGCCCCCTGCCAATCCAGCTTGGGGATTGGTCAGATCCCGTTCGAATAACCCAGATAGCCCCACCCTTCTTCCCCATCTTCTTTCTAGAAGCCTCTAGAAGCAGAAGGGAGGTAACCGAAAAATGAAGCTAGCTGTGATTCATCAGCCTTCTCTAGGCCACTCCCAGCCCACAGATTAAAACAAACAGGCCTAGCTTTTGGCTAGGCCTGCTTAACCGTTTCCTGACCGGCTCATGTACATATACTGCGGCACAATGGCACCGCTGCTTGAAACCCCGTATGGATACGGGGCTCCTTTAAGAGCCGCCAGAGGGCAAGCGCATGCCACCGGAGGGGCGCGTGCATGCCCACTGCACGACGGGGGACCAGATGCGCGTGACCGGAGGAGAGAGGAGAGGAGACATGTCTCCTGTCAGAGGAGAGGAGACATGTTTGCTTCTAGTAAGTAGGAACAGCAAAATGTCTCCTCTTCTACTCCCCATACAGTGGGAACACACATTTAACCCCTTGATCGCCCCCTAGTGTTAACCCCTTCCCTACCAGTGACATTTACACAGTAATCAGTGCATTTTTTATAGCACTGATCGCTGTATAAATGTCAATGGTCCCAAAAATGTATCAAAAGTGTCCGATCTGTCCGCCGCAATGTCGCAATACTGCTAAAAATTGCAGATCACTGCCATTACTAGTAAAAAAAAATAATAATAATAAAAATGCCATAAATCTTTCCCATAGTTTGTGGACGCTATAACTTTTGTGCAAACCAATCAATATACGCTTATTGCGATTTTTTTTTTTTACAAAAAATATGTAGAAGAATATATATTGGCCTAAACTGATGAAAAAATGTGTTTTTTAAAAACATTTTTGGGGATATTTATTATAGCAAAAGTAAAAAATGTTGTTTTTTTTTTTCGAAATTGTCACTCTTTTTTGTGTATAGCGCAAAAAATAAAAATCACAGAGGTGATCAAATAGCACCAAAAGAAAGCTCTATTTGTGAGAAAAAAAGGACGCAAATTTTGTTTGGGTACAGTATTGCATGACCGCGCAATTACCAGTTAAAGCAACGCAGTGCCAAATTGTAAAAAGTGCTCTGGTCAGGGAGGGGGTAAAACCTTCCAGGGCTGGAGTGGTTAAATCTACCTCCACTACAAATTGCCTTCGGGTGCCTCTGGTAATGCTGCCACACTGCCGCAGTCTCCCCCATTTCTAGTTAAGCAGTGCCTATGTATCCCTCTCAGAACTCACATTAATTTTATATAATATTAAAGAAAATAACCTTCATGTTTTGAAATACAGTGGAACCTTGGTTAACGAGTAACGTGGTTAACGAGCGTTTTGAAAGAAGAGCAACTTTTTAAATTCTGACTCAGCTGGTGAGTGTTGTCTCGCAAAACGAGCAGAATTCAAGCTAATAGGGTGTGCAATACCGCATTTGACCAGAGGTGCGGGGGCGCCGTTTACACTCAGAACAGTTCGAAGCCGTTCGGAGCCATTTGGAAATACTCGGAAATACTCAAAAACACTCGGAAATACTCCTTTCCAGAGTGTTTACAAGTCTTTCCGAGGGTTTCCGAGTTCAGCCGAGCTGTCCCCGAGTATTCCCGAGGCTCTCCGCCACCCCCCCCTCCACCTCTGGCCACATGTGGTATTGCATGCAATACAAGTCAATGGGGAATGAATTATCTTAGTTTCCATTGACTTTCTATGGGCAAACTCGCTTTGATTATGCGAGTGCTTTGGATTACAAGCATTCTCCTGGAACGGATTATGCTCGTAATCCAAGGCTCCACTGTATATATCAATGTCATAAATAATGGTTTAAACATGAAATTATGATTATGATTTATCTCAATAGATGTTTATGACTGGCTCCTTCTGAAGAAGCAGCAATTGCTGCGAAACCAGTTAGGGAGAATCGCCAAGACACATCATACCTTGACACCCCACTTCAACAATGGGGGTCACCTTAATTTCATTCTTTGTATAATTGTTTGAAGCAGCATAAAAGGCTGTAAACTGTCGACTGTATCTAACTATTTTCCTATTGTGGTTATGTCCCACAATGCTTTTATATTCTAGATATTATTAAATTTCTTTTATATAAAACTATACATATCCTTGTCTACGTCCTTGAGGTACCGAGATAGTCCAAACCTTTCTCCCTTATTCCAGGGGCACTTCTGAGGTGATCCCGGACACCTATTTCTACCTCCACTACAAAGAAAAATCTTACCCTAGCACCTACCTAAGGTAGAGAGTGCTAAATACTAAATGGATAGGCTGTATCCTTGGTGATGTCACTACTATATACTTAATGAATAGGCTGCATCCTCAGTGATGTCACTAATACATACTAAATGTATAGGCTGCCTCCTCAGTGATGTCATTAGTAGGGATGAGCCGAACACCCCCCAGTTCGGTTTGCATCCAGAACATGTGAACAGGCATAGAGTTTGTTTGAACATGCAAACACCATTAAAGTCTATGGGACACGAACATGAATAATCAAAAGTGCTCATTTTAAAGGCTTATATGCAAGTTATTGTCATAAAAAGTGTTTGGGGACCCGTGAAGTTCCCGTGCGTCAGAGCAGATGGAAGATGGAAGAAGGGGAAATTAAAAAGGACTTGTCAAAAACCGTCTCTTGTGTTTTTTAACCTTTTTGACACTTTTTTTGTGAAATGATAGGGGTACATTTGTACCCCATTACCAATTCATATGGGGGGGCGGGATCTGGGGGTCCCCTTGTTAAAGGGGGCTTCCAGATTCCGATAAGACCCCTGCCCGCAGACCCCCACAATCACCGGGCAAGGGTTGTGGGGATGAGGCCCTTCTCCCCATCAACATGGGGACAAGGTGCTTTGGGGGGCTACCCCAAAGCACCCTCCCAATGTTGAGGGCATGTGGCCTGGTACAGTTCAGGAGGGGGGCGCTCTCTCATTCCCCCCTCTTTTCCTGCGGCCTGCCAGGTTGCGTGCTCAGATAAGGGTCTGGTATGGATTTTTAAGGGGACCCCACGCCATTTTTAAAAAAAATGTTGGCGTGGCGTTCCCCTTAAAATCCATACCAGACCTGAAGGGCCTGGTATGGAATTTAGGGGGACCCTCATGCATTCTTTCTTTTTAATTTTGGTTCGGGGTTCCTCTGTGGGGAAATTCCATGCCGTTTTTATCAATGAACTTTTATGTGTATTGCAGGACCAACAATTCATTATAGCCGACGCTAGCAATAGTAGTTTTGCATGACTTTTTTTCCTTTAGAAATGTAATTTTGCTGTCAGACTGTTAGCTGTTCTAAACACGGGAAACACGCGCCCCTTTACAGGCATACTATAGACACCCCCCCAGGTACGAAATTTAAAGGAATATTACACTTTTATTGTTTCACTTTAAGCTTTATTACAATCACTGCTCCCTAAAAAACGGCTGTTTTTAAAACTTTTTTTTTTGCATTGATACATGTCCCCTGGGGCAGGACCCGGGTCCCCAAACACTTTTTATGACAATAGCATGCATATAAGCCTTAAAAATTAGCACTTTTGATTTCTCCCATAGACTTTTAAAGGCTGTTCCGCGGCTTTCGAATTTGCCGCGGACACCCCAAATTGTTCGCTGTTTGGCGAACAGGCGAACAGCCAATGTCCGAGTCGAACTCATGTTCGACCCGAACATAAAGCCCATCCCTAGTCATTAGTATGTAGTAAATGTATAGGCTGCATCCTCAGTGATGTCATTAGTATGTAGTAAATGTATAGGCTGCCTTCTCAGTGATGTCACAAGTCTCTAGTTCATCGTAATTCTATATTCTCAGTGGTATTACAGTCTGCATTAGATAAGTAAGCAGTTTCTGAAAAATAATATTCAGTTTTATCCTACTATAGCACAAAGTAATCACTTCAGCCATGTTTAAAGGGCTCTCGTTCATTAATTCCAATGTATTCCCTCTACGTATCTACCACCTGCAAACTGTGGCCACCATTAGGAAGTGGTGTGCGGGAAATACAATCTCAGGCCGCCACCGCTAATTGTCATAAATTAACCTTGTGCAGCGGTGCATTGTCTGTGAAATCAAAGACGCTTAACCGAAACTCCCCGAGGAATTCAGCTATGGCAGAATTTAATGAGCCATAGAGTAAATGCTAACTAAAAATGGCTAAAACAATGAGATATGTTCACTTATTTTCTTTATTGTTTTTGATTCTTATTGGTCTTACAGGAGAAAGCACACTCTGAAACATGGCAGATAAAGCAAGTGAAGTATTTAGCATTCGGTATATTTAAAATGGGATTCAGAGTTTTTTAAAAAAAAAATCATTTGTGACATTAATTACGTTTCTAAAAATAAGTGTATAGGTCACTTCTGTGGTATCACAATGGCCAATTTATTGGGCTAAGTGCATGTCACCTAGAAGAATTAGAATCTAATCAGGCTGCAATTTGTATACTAAGATTCTGTCAATTATTTAACTAGATTTCCTTTTAGGAGTCAAGACAATTTCTATGATATAATGCTATGTTTGTATGGCTATACATTGCAATTTTATGGTTTTATGTATATGGTTTTATACATTAAGGATTTGTTACATTGCAGAAGTTTAACAGCCTAATTAAATATGTATTTTATCAGATGTGTGCTATAACAACCCCGTCTCAATACCTCTTTATCCCTGTTTTCTAAATCTGCTGAGTAATGACAAAATAATCATTTTTATTGTACTTTTTCTTATATTTTGGGGTGATTTCTTGAGATTACTCATACTTGACTATCCATATGTTTTTCAATTCTTCACCTTCTGTTGGTTTATGGTTTTAGTGATTTTTGAGGCACCCGCTGAACTTCAGTATTTTTTTTTTTTTAATTTCTTATTTTTTTTTTTACCATTCTAGTTATTTATTTTTACAATTTTATTATTTTTTACAATTTTATTTTTTATTATTTTTTACAATTTTAGAGGAACTCCATTGGGAGGCGGGGGGGGGGGGGGGGGGGCTTCGATGAGATATCAGGGGTCTAAATAGACCTCTGATGTTCCTCCTTTGAGACAGAGAAATGAGATTGAGGACACAGCCCTCAATCTCCACCTTTGCAGCCTTAGTTGCACAGAATTAATGCCCTGGAAGAGGTCTGTACAGAGCTTCCCGTTCATTCACAAACTGACGCATAGTAAATACAGTTTTGATACGGATCACTGATTCTATTCATTCAGACAAGGAAGGGGCCGGTAAATTACATATTTACTGGCCCCATCCCCACTCTCCATCCTGAAAGCATCCCCCCAGCATCTGACGGTAGAGGGGAAGGGGAACCCAACAGCACCGCAGGGCAAATGGGGGGGCCAGTAGAGAGCACAGGCGCCCGATCACAGCAGGAGGTGAATAGGAGGGGCAGATCCCCTTCATTTTCCTCCTGCAGACGCTGAAAGGCTGCAGGAGGAAGATAGAGTGAATTGTTTTCTCTATATGCTGCTCCCACCACCCCTCCCATCCGGGTGTACAGGGGGCCACACAGGCCCCCTGGAGCATGGGGCAGGGATGCAGTTGCAATCCCTGTATTGAATGGTAACTGCCTATCCAAAGCTAGTGAGCTTTCCAAATATTCTCCCCCCCCACTCTGTACAAATATGTATTGGATTTTCAGCACTTCTTGTATATATTCCTTTGGCACCAATATTCACGGCATTCCCTTCCACTGATAACCAGAGATCACACTGGAAGGCAATGGGGGACACTTGCAAACAGTCACTGGGAACAAGGAAGGTCCTGTACAGGGACACTAGGAATCTTAGGGACACTAGGAGTCTTTAAGAAAGTAGAACACTAGGAGTCCTGGGGTCACTACGAATCTTCACAGGAAGCCAGGAACACTAGGAAACACAGGGTATCACTAGGGACAGGCTGGAAGACACTGGGGATATGAAGACCACACTGGTTGGTATTGGGGGACACTTGCTAAGGGTTACTAGGAACAAGGAAGGTCCAGTACAGGAACACTAGGTATCTTAGGGACACTAGGATTTGTTCAGAAAGTAGAACACTAGTAATCTTGGGGTCTTCTCCAATAGTAAACACAGGGAACACTAGGAATCTTCTCCAGTAGGAAACACGAGGAACACTAGGAATCTTCTCCACTAGGAAACACAGGGGGACACTGGGATTCATTCCCACTAAGAAACATGGAGGAAACTGGAAATCATCTTCACTAGGAAACACGGGGCACACTAGGAATCTTCTCCAATAGGTAACATGGGGGACACTAGGAATCTTCTCCAATCAGAAACACTGGGTACACTAGAAATCCTTTCCACTGGGAAACACAGAGGACACTAGGAATTGTCTCCACTAGGAAACAAAGGGGGCACTAGGAATCCTTTCTATTGGGAAACATGAGAGACAACAGGAATCTTCTCCACTAGGAAATAAAGGGGACACTAGGAATCTTCTCCACTAGGAAACATGGAGGAACTAGGAATTTTCTCCACTAGGAAACGGGGGGGCAATAGGAAACTTCTGAACTAGAAAATACGGGGGACACTAGGAATCTTGTCCAGTAAGAAACCTTGGGGACATTAGAAATTTTCTCCACTAGGAAGCACAGGGGACACTTGGAATCTTCTCCACTAGTAAACACAGGGTTACTAGGAATCTTCTCCAATAGAAAACACAGGGGACACTAAGAATCTTCTCCACCAGGAAACATGGGAGACATTAGGAATTTTCTCCACTAGGAAACACAGGGGATACTAGGAATCTACTCCACCAGGAAACACAGGTGACACTAGGAATCTCCCCCACTAGGAAACACAGGGGGCACTGGGAATCTCCCCCAATAGGAAACACAGGGGGCACTATGAATCTTCTCCACCAGGAAACACAGGAGACATTAGGAATCTTATCCACTAGGAAACACAGGGGGTACTAGGAATTTTCTCCACTAAGAAATACAGGGGAAACTAGGAATCTTCTCCACTAGGAAACACAGAAGACACTATGAATCTTCTATCTGGGGACATTCGGAATCTCCCCCAATAGGAAACACAGGGGGCACTATGAATCTTCTCCACTAGGAAACACAGGGGACACTAGGAATCTTCTCCACCAGGAAACACAGGAGACATTAGGAATCTTATCCACTAGGAAACACGGGGGACACGAGGAATCCTCTCCACTAGGAAACACAGGTGACACTAGGAATCTCCCCCACTAGGAAACACAGGGGACACTGGGAATCTCCCCCAATAGGAAACACAGGGGCACTATGAATCTTCTCCACTAGGAAACACAGGGGGCAATAGGAATCTTTTCCACTTGGAAACACTGGGGACACTAGGAATGTTCTTCACTAGGAAACACAGAAGACACTATGAATCTTCTATCTGGAGGACATGGGGAATCCTTTTGAAAATACAGCTTCACCGGGAAACACTGGGGGACCTGGTGCTAGAAACACTAGCTGTGGCTCGGGCCATACCTGAGGGAATGAGCCCAGCTTAAAAAGAAATGGAGATGGCCTGGCTGGGCTGGGTGTGTAGCTAACTGAATCAACAGTAGGGATGAGCTTCGAGTTCGAGTCGAACTCATGTTCGACTCGAACATTGGCTGTTCGCAAGTTCACCGAACAGCGAACAATTTGGGGTGTTCGCGGCAAATTCGAATGCCGCGGAACACCCTTTAAAAGTCTATGGGAGAAATCAAAAGTGCTAATTTTAAAGGCTAATATGCAAGTTATTGTCATAAAAAGTGTTTGGGGACCTGGGTCCTGCCCCAGGGGACATGGATCAATGCAAAAAAAAGTTTTAAAAACGGCCGTTTTTTCAGGAGCAGTGATTTTAATAATACTTAAAGTCAATCAATAAAAGTGTAATATCCCTTTAAATTTCGTACCTGGGGGGTGTCTATAGTGTGCCTGTAAAGGGGCGCATGTTTCCTGTGTTTAGAACAGTCTGACAGCAAAATGACATTTTGAAGGAAAAAACTCATTTAAAACTACCCGCGGCTATTGCATTGCCGACAATACACATAGAAGTTCATTGATAAAAACGGCATGGGAATTCCCCAAAGGGGAACCCCGAACCAAAATTAAAAAAAAAAAATGACGTGGGGATCCCCCTAAATTCCATACCAGGCCCTTCAGGTCTGGTATGGATATTAAGGGGAACCCCGGCCAAAATTAAAAAAAAAAAATGACGTGGGGTTCCCCCTAAATTCCATACCAGACCCTTCAGGTCTGGTATGGATTTTAAGGGGAACCCCGCGCCAAAAAAAAAAAAAAAAAACGGCGTGGGGTCCCCCCAAAAATCCATACCAGACCCTTATCCGAGCACGCAACCTGGCAGGCCGCAGGAAAAGAGGGGGGGACAAGAGTGCGGCCCCCCCTCCCTCCTGAACCGTAAGACAAGGAAAAGGAGGCGCCTCTGGGTGCAGACTGTTAAAACAATTTATTAAAACGAAACAGCAACAGCTGGTAATACACTCACATTTGAGTAGAAAGTATCAGGCATTTAAAATTGTCCCAGGGCAATCCAGGGGATCCGTGGAGTCATCTCTCGGCTGGTGGATGTTAAATAGCTCTGGGCAGTCTAAGAACGCTGGATGTGGACGGCCGAGATACACACCCGGAGACAGGCACCAAAGGGAGGCTTGGTAAGCAGCCGATCCAGACACGGGATGATGACGTCACACGATATGCGACGCGTTTCCTGAGCCGGCACGCCGTGAGTGGTGTGACGGCGGCGCTCCTTTGTCAAGCTGATTGGCTGGGAGCTGAAGAGGATTTATATATGGAAGGTAGTGAAAGGGAGGAGAGCGGAGTAGTAAAGGAGGGAGGGGAAGGGGAGTGGCCTGGAACTCTGTGTGTGTGGAAGTGTCAGCAATGATAGGAATCAGGAAGAGGCAGCCATAAGGAATCAGGGAGAGGCAGCCATAAGGAAACATAGAACGAACTGGGGAGGGAGGATGTAAATGGAAATGGGAGGGGAAGGGGAATGATGTGAGGGGGGGGAGGGTAAAAGAAGAAGGGGGAGTGAAAGAGGAGCTATTGGAAGATAAAACTGAGACCATGTGTGTCCTGTGATGGACACAGGGGGAAGAATGAATAAGCATATGTATATGTACCTATGGGAAGGGGGGAGGGAAAAAAAAAAAAAAAAAAAGGGAGACGGGAAGGGAATATTGTAATGTGTGCTATATGTTGGTTGTTTATAAGCACATCAGTAGATGATCAGATGTAGTGGGTTACAGGAGTTAACTATAAAAATATGGCTGAATTTCATGTACGTACTTGGACGTACACCCACATGGGTAAAAAGGGACATGGGGGGGGGGGAAAGAGGGGAATGGGGAAAAACGAAAGGGGGAGGGGGAATAGAAGGGAGAAGTATGGGGAGGGGGGGGGAAATAGGAGGGGGGAGGAGATGGATAAAAGGAATGTAAGAAAGAGAAAAGGGGGAAGGAAAGGGACTGATACAGACACCTGTATATGTTAAGTACACAGAGTCCCAGTAGGGATAAAACGAAGGTATAGAACAAGGGGAAGAGTGGAGGAAGTGCATGTATACATGTTATCGACACATATCAACATATATATACCACATTAAACACTTTGTAAAAAAACATATCAATAAAACTAAAAAGTGAAATAAAAATGGAGTAAAAACAGTAGTGATTATAATAAAATAAATGGAATAATGGGGATTTTGTGAATATCATATAGGCTAATATTAGTGTGAATATTACAAAATGGATGAAGTTTCAATGCATTCGTTAATTCCTCCAGGCGAAAGGACATCTAGGCGATAGATCCAATAGGTCTCCCTCGCACAAAATTTTTTGAACCTTTCGGCGGGCGAGAGAGACCTAGGGATCTGTTCTATGACCCAAACTGACAGTCCATGGGTGGAGCTCTTGTGTGCTACAGCGAAATGTTTTGGTACACTATGGGGGTCTGTGCCACCCTCAATGTATCTCCTGTGTTCCCCGAACCGTTGTCTCAGCGGCCGGATAGTGCGGCCGACATATATGAGGCCACAAGGGCACATGAGACCATACACCACGTAGTCGGATGCACAGTTGTAGAAGTCTTTCAGGATGTATGTGTGGCCTTTGGTGGAAAACGATTTTTGGCCATGTTGGACAAAATGACAGGTCTTACACAATTTTTTCCGACATTGGAACATCCCTACTAGAGGGATGAGTGAAGTAATGGACGGGAAAGCCGAGGTAGTCTTGAGTTTACTGGGAGCAATTTTGTTTTTAAGATTAGGGGCCTTCCGATAAGTAACCTGTGGATGTGTAGGGAGAATGGACCTGAGATGGGGATCCTGTTGGAGGATGTCCCAATGTTTCCGAAGTATCTTCTCCATTCTACTGTGTTGGGAGTGGAAAGTGGTGATGAACCGGATGGGGCGATTTGTGGGGGGCGTGTTACTGCGTGGAGTTTTTCCGTGAAGATATGATTCGTAGGCTGTCTCAACCAGATCTTCCGGATAACCTTTTTCGGAAAACTTATTTTTGAGGTGGGTACTGGCTTCCATGTAATCGGTTTTTCTGGTACAGTTTTGTCTCAGCCGACAAAATTGACCTTTGGGAATATTTTTGATCCAAGGAGGGTAGTGGCAACTCTTAAAATGAAGATAAGAATTGCCACTAGTGGGCTTGGTATAGTTCTTAGCATATATCTCCTGGTGGTCATGTCTTAATTCTAAATCCAGGAAGGCTAGAGAGGTCAGGTTATTGTCATGTGTGAAAGTTAATCCGTACTTGTTGTTATTGCAATATGAGGTGAATGATGGAATGAGATCTACGGGTCCGTCCCAGATAATTATGATGTCATCGATGTATCTACCGAAAAAAACAATGTTGGCCGAGAAAGGGTTGTTGTGATGTATGTACTGCTGTTCCCAGAACCCCATAGCCAAGTTCGCATACGAGGGGGCAAAGTTAGCCCCCATCGCAGTCCCTTGTAACTGTAAGTAAAAGTCACCATTAAATGTAAAATAGTTGTGCGTTAAACAAAACTTGGTGGCTTCTATGATGAACGAGGCCTGGCGGGGGTTGGTAAGTGGGTCTGTGGACAGGAAGTGCTCGAGGGCCATGATACCAAAGTCGTGAGGGATGGAAGTGTACAGGGAACTAACGTCTAGGGATAGCCAAGAATACGTGGGTTCCCAACTGTATGGTGAGAGTTGTTCCATGAGGTGTGTCCCATCCCGTATATAAGACTGAAGTTGGTGAACTAAGGGTTGTAGGTATCTGTCGACATATAGGCTAAAGCCTGAGGTAATGCTATCCATCGAGGCCACTATTGGCCTACCTGGGGGATTGTGTTGGTTCTTGTGGATTTTCGGTAGATGGTAGAAGTAGGGGATGGAATAAAAAGGTTTACGGAAAAAAAGGCTTTCTGCCTTAGAGATGATGTTATCACTGAGGGCAGTGGAGATCAGAGCTTCCGCTTCTACAGTGAAATCGTTGGTAGGATCTTTGGGAAGTTTCATATAGGTAGTGTGATCAGACAAAAGCCTTTCAGCCTCAGCAATGTAATCAACTTTATTTTGGAGGATGATGCCACCCCCTTTATCGGCAGGCTTAATAATGAGATCTTCCGCTTGGATGAATTGTTGTAAAGATCTGGTTTCAGATGATGAGAGATTGTGTGATTTACTAGTATTGGTGGAGCTACAGAGTTTGGTCATGTCGGAAAAGACCACTCTGTAGAAACTCTCTATATAGGGCCCTTTCGAGTGTGTGGGAAAAAAAATTGATTTGGGCTTTAAATCAGAATGTATAATGGGAGGGGAGGTGATAAGGTGTTGTGTGAGTAACCTAGACAGGTCATCTTCTGTACATGGAATGTCATCCGTAATATGTAGAATGTCTGGGCAGTCATAGTCATAGATGTCAGAAATGTTGTCGACATCTTCAAGTGGAGGTGAAGATGTAGTAGTGTTGGCCTGTTCAGTGGAGGTTAGTAAATCTTTGGCTTTTTTGATATTAAAGTGTCTTTGAAGAGTTAAATTCCTAATATAGCAATTCAAATCTTTAAAAAGCAAAAAAGGGTTTGGCCTATTGGTGGGAGCAAAGTTTAAGCCACGGCTAAGGAGTGCCGTGTCAGCAGAAGACAAGGTGTAATTGGAAAGATTGAAGATTTTTACCGTTTTTTTGGGTTCTGTGTGTAGAGTGGCTCGTCTGGTTCGTCCCCCTCTACGGCCTCTTCTGTGAGTTTTCTTTTTCTGGATATGGTTGCCGGAGGAGGACTGGACACTAAAAAAGTATCCTGAGAAGGGGCGTTGGAAAAACCAGCAGGGGTATGGCATCCTGTGGTATGAAAAATAGGGGCAGGTGGGTCTATTTGGCTATTGACCATATCTGTAGTTTGGGTATCTGAATGGGGGTGTGTATTATCCACGTGCGCCGTGGGTTGGTGAGGAAGGCCAGTGGTCCCGTTAGGGGGATCGGCATTCATGGTCTGATTGGGCGAAACCGTAGGTGTGTGATTTTGCCTATTGTAGAATAGGGTTAGAGAAGTGATTAGTTCTCTATTTCTTTGTAAATATTTTCTAGGGTATTTTTGGTTAGAATCATGTAGTTTCTTACTTTTTTTCTGTGTGGATGTGGAATGATGGGTAACGGACAGGTGTGGACCAAGTGTGTGCGAAGAAGGTCGGATTCTTTGGGATATAGGGAGCGTTTTGGATCTCTGGGGTATATTAAGTTGTATGCTCATAAGGGGAGGGGGATAAGAAATGGGGGCGGGGGGTGGTAGACTCAGAAGGGGAGGAGGACCTGAGGCAGAAGAAGATGGAATGGGGGGTACTATCCTCCCTGAGACCTGGGTGGGTGGTATATTTGCAACACTCGGATAAGGTTTTTTGTTCCACGTGAAGATTCTGTCAGAATTGTAGTCGTCCAAGTCTCTTTTAAATTTTCCCATCTTGGAGCTGACAAGAGAGTCTTCATCTCTTTTGGTGTTATTCTGAAGTACATCTAACCATGTATAGGGGATGATGGTGGAGGTTGTTTTTATGTCATTAATAATGGAAAATATTTGATCATGCAGTTTGTCAAACCTATTTTTCCTGTGGGATATCAAAATTCCCATCCATTTTGCCGTACAGAACTCAGCTAAGCTGGCCCATTCTTTGGTGTGCTCAGCATTTAAAAAAGCAGGGCTTTCTTTCAAGACTCTAAGGCCTCTGGGTGAGATCCGGGTTTGGATATACTGTTCTAGAAAAAATTGATCCCACCACTGTTGATTGGCAGAGTGTATCAACCTTTCAAGTTGTTTAAACTTGCCACAAAGGTGTGATCTAGTTTTGCCTGTAAGTGTGGCCTCCTTGGAAAAGGTAACTTGGAGCAGGCTGGGAAAGATTTTATCTAAAATCTTGTATCTATGGTCATCTATGGTGGCTGGGAGATCCATGGATTGTGGGAAAGGAAGGGAAGGTGTAAGAGAAATATAAATAAATAAACTGAGGTAGAAAAAAGGGGGGGGGGAAAGGGGGGGGAAAGGGGGGGGAGGGGGGGTTTGTGTGGAAATTAAATGGAATAGCAGTGATACAATACTGTATGTATATATACATATATGTGTGTGCATGTATGGGCTCACACACGCACGCACACACAAATGTACATCTATGGAGGTAGCAGTCAATGTGCGACACAAGCAGGCATTCAAAGTAGCAATATAACAAGTATTCGGCGCAACAATGGACAGCGAAATCCAATAATACAATGATGCACATAAAAGGTATATAATGGATGAAAGGGTTAACAGTTCATAGTAGCAATGAGTGGAGGGTGAGTCCGTAATAAGAGCCGCAGGTGGAAAAGGCAGGGGTAATGTGTAGAGTCCACATTCAGGGCAGCCTTCCGGAGGGAGTGAAAGCCATTATCCCAATGCACTGTAAGACAAGGAAAAGGAGGCGCCTCTGGGTGCAGACTGTTAAAACAATTTATTAAAACGAAACAGCAACAGCTGGTAATACACTCACATTTGAGTAGAAAGTATCAGGCATTTAAAATTGTCCCAGGGCAATCCAGGGGATCCGTGGAGTCATCTCTCGGCTGGTGGATGTTAAATAGCTCTGGGCAGTCTAAGAACGCTGGATGTGGACGGCCGAGATACACACCCGGAGACAGGCACCAAAGGGAGGCTTGGTAAGCAGCCGATCCAGACACGGGATGATGACGTCACACGATATGCGACGCGTTTCCTGAGCCGGCACGCCGTGAGTGGTGTGACGGCGGCGCTCCTTTGTCAAGCTGATTGGCTGGGAGCTGAAGAGGATTTATATATGGAAGGTAGTGAAAGGGAGGAGAGCGGAGTAGTAAAGGAGGGAGGGGAAGGGGAGTGGCCTGGAACTCTGTGTGTGTGGAAGTGTCAGCAGTGATAGGAATCAGGAAGAGGCAGCCATAAGGAATCAGGGAGAGGCAGCCATAAGGAAACATAGAACGAACTGGGGAGGGAGGATGTAAATGGAAATGGGAGGGGAAGGGGAATGATGTGAGGGGGGGGAGGGTAAAAGAAGAAGGGGGAGTGAAAGAGGAGCTATTGGAAGATAAAACTGAGACCATGTGTGTCCTGTGATGGACACAGGGGGAAGAATGAATAAGCATATGTATATGTACCTATGGGAAGGGGGGAGGGAAAAAAAAAAAAAAAAAAAGGGAGACGGGAAGGGAATATTGTAATGTGTGCTATATGTTGGTTGTTTATAAGCACATCAGTAGATGATCAGATGTAGTGGGTTACAGGAGTTAACTATAAAAATATGGCTGAATTTCATGTTACTTGTTATATTGCTACTTTGAATGCCTGCTTGTGTCGCACATTGACTGCTACCTCCATAGATGTACATTTGTGTGTGCGTGCGTGTGTGAGCCCATACATGCACACACATATATGTATATATACATACAGTATTGTATCACTGCTATTCCATTTAATTTCCACACAAACCCCCCCTCCCCCCCCTTTCCCCCCCCTTTCCCCCCCCCCCCTTTTTTCTACCTCAGTTTATTTATTTATATTTCTCTTACACCTTCCCTTCCTTTCCCACAATCCATGGATCTCCCAGCCACCATAGATGACCATAGATACAAGATTTTAGATAAAATCTTTCCCAGCCTGCTCCAAGTTACCTTTTCCAAGGAGGCCACACTTACAGGCAAAACTAGATCACACCTTTGTGGCAAGTTTAAACAACTTGAAAGGTTGATACACTCTGCCAATCAACAGTGGTGGGATCAATTTTTTCTAGAACAGTATATCCAAACCCGGATCTCACCCAGAGGCCTTAGAGTCTTGAAAGAAAGCCCTGCTTTTTTAAATGCTGAGCACACCAAAGAATGGGCCAGCTTAGCTGAGTTCTGTACGGCAAAATGGATGGGAATTTTGATATCCCACAGGAAAAATAGGTTTGACAAACTGCATGATCAAATATTTTCCATTATTAATGACATAAAAACAACCTCCACCATCATCCCCTATACATGGTTAGATGTACTTCAGAATAACACCAAAAGAGATGAAGACTCTCTTGTCAGCTCCAAGATGGGAAAATTTAAAAGAGACTTGGACGACTACAATTCTGACAGAATCTTCACGTGGAACAAAAAACCTTATCCGAGTGTTGCAAATATACCACCCACCCAGGTCTCAGGGAGGATAGTACCCCCCATTCCATCTTCTTCTGCCTCAGGTCCTCCTCCCCTTCTGAGTCTACCACCCCCCGCCCCCATTTCTTATCCCCCTCCCCTTATGAGCATACAACTTAATATACCCCAGAGATCCAAAACGCTCCCTATATCCCAAAGAATCCGACCTTCTTCGCACACACTTGGTCCACACCTGTCCGTTACCCATCATTCCACATCCACACAGAAAAAAAGTAAGAAACTACATGATTCTAACCAAAAATACCCTAGAAAATATTTACAAAGAAATAGAGAACTAATCACTTCTCTAACCCTATTCTACAATAGGCAAAATCACACACCTACGGTTTCGCCCAATCAGACCATGAATGCCGATCCCCCTAACGGGACCACTGGCCTTCCTCACCAACCCACGGCGCACGTGGATAATACACACCCCCATTCAGATACCCAAACTACAGATATGGTCAATAGCCAAATAGACCCACCTGCCCCTATTTTTCATACCACAGGATGCCATACCCCTGCTGGTTTTTCCAACGCCCCTTCTCAGGATACTTTTTTAGTGTCCAGTCCTCCTCCGGCAACCATATCCAGAAAAAGAAAACTCACAGAAGAGGCCGTAGAGGGGGACGAACCAGACGAGCCACTCTACACACAGAACCCAAAAAAACGGTAAAAATCTTCAATCTTTCCAATTACACCTTGTCTTCTGCTGACACGGCACTCCTTAGCCGTGGCTTAAACTTTGCTCCCACCAATAGGCCAAACCCTTTTTTGCTTTTTAAAGATTTGAATTGCTATATTAGGAATTTAACTCTTCAAAGACACTTTAATATCAAAAAAGCCAAAGATTTACTAACCTCCACTGAACAGGCCAACACTACTACATCTTCACCTCCACTTGAAGATGTCGACAACATTTCTGACATCTATGACTATGACTGCCCAGACATTCTACATATTACGGATGACATTCCATGTACAGAAGATGACCTGTCTAGGTTACTCACACAACACCTTATCACCTCCCCTCCCATTATACATTCTGATTTAAAGCCCAAATCAATTTTTTTTCCCACACACTCGAAAGGGCCCTATATAGAGAGTTTCTACAGAGTGGTCTTTTCCGACATGACCAAACTCTGTAGCTCCACCAATACTAGTAAATCACACAATCTCTCATCATCTGAAACCAGATCTTTACAACAATTCATCCAAGCGGAAGATCTCATTATTAAGCCTGCCGATAAAGGGGGTGGCATCATCCTCCAAAATAAAGTTGATTACATTGCTGAGGCTGAAAGGCTTTTGTCTGATCACACTACCTATATGAAACTTCCCAAAGATCCTACCAACGATTTCACTGTAGAAGCGGAAGCTCTGATCTCCACTGCCCTCAGTGATAACATCATCTCTAAGGCAGAAAGCCTTTTTTTCCGTAAACCTTTTTATTCCATCCCCTACTTCTACCATCTACCGAAAATCCACAAGAACCAACACAATCCCCCAGGTAGGCCAATAGTGGCCTCGATGGATAGCATTACCTCAGGCTTTAGCCTATATGTCGACAGATACCTACAACCCTTAGTTCACCAACTTCAGTCTTATATACGGGATGGGACACACCTCATGGAACAACTCTCACCATACAGTTGGGAACCCACGTATTCTTGGCTATCCCTAGACGTTAGTTCCCTGTACACTTCCATCCCTCACGACTTTGGTATCATGGCCCTCGAGCACTTCCTGTCCACAGACCCACTTACCAACCCCGCCAGGCCTCGTTCATCATAGAAGCCACCAAGTTTTGTTTAACGCACAACTATTTTACATTTAATGGTGACTTTTACTTACAGTTACAAGGGACTGCGATGGGGGCTAACTTTGCCCCTCGTATGCGAACTTGGCTATGGGGTTCTGGGAACAGCAGTACATACATCACAACAACCCTTTCTCGGCCAACATTGTTTTTTTCGGTAGATACATCGATGACATCATAATTATCTGGGACGGACCCGTAGATCTCATTCCATCATTCACCTCATATTGCAATAACAACAAGTACGGATTAACTTTCACACATGACAATAACCTGACCTCTCTAGCCTTCTGGATTTAGAATTAAGACATGACCACCAGGAGATATATGCTAAGAACTATACCAAGCCACTAGTGGCAATTCTTATCTTCATTTTAAGAGTTGCCACTACCCTCCTTGGATTAAAAATATTCCCAAAGGTCAATTTTGTCGGCTGAGACAAAACTGTACCAGAAAAACCGATTACATGGAAGCCAGTACCCACCTCAAAAATAAGTTTTCCGAAAAGGTTATCCGGAAGATCTGGTTGAGACAGCCTACGAATCATATCTTCACGGAAAAACTCCACGCAGTAACACGCCCCCACAAATCGCCCCATCCGGTTCATCACCACTTTCCACTCCCAACACAGTAGAATGGAGAAGATACTTCGGAAACATTGGGACATCCTCCAACAGGATCCCCATCTCAGGTCCATTCTCCCTACACATCCACAGGTTACTTATCGGAAGGCCCCTAATCTTAAAAACAAAATTGCTCCAGTAAACTCAAGACTACCTCGGCTTTCCCGTCCATTACTCCACTCATCCTCTAGTAGGGATGTTCCAATGTCGGAAAAAATTGTGTAAGACCTGTCATTTTGTCCAACATGGCCAAAAATCGTTTTCCACCAAAGGCCACACATACATCCTGAAAGACTTCTACAACTGTGCATCCGACTACGTGGTGTATGGTCTCATGTGCCCTTGTGGCCTCATATATGTCGGCCGCACTATCCGGCCGCTGAGACAACGGTTCGGGGAACACAGGAGATACATTGAGGGTGGCACAGACCCCCATAGTGTACCAAAACATTTCGCTGTAGCACACAAGAGCTCCACCCATGGACTGTCAGTTTGGGTCATAGAACAGATCCCTAGGTCTCTCTCGCCCGCCGAAAGGTTCAAAAAATTATGTGCGAGGGAGACCTATTGGATCTATCGCCTAGATGTCCTTTCGCCTGGAGGAATTAAGGAATGCATTGAAACTTCATCCATTTTGTAATATTCACACTAATATTAGCCT